>NW_027331919.1:14482982-14586460 GCF_048418815.1 Hemitrygon akajei
TTAGTGAGAGTGGGGAGAAACAGAGGGAAGGGGGCTAACGGGAAGGTTAAGTATTGGCGGATAGAGAATCGTGAGTGACCGGGGTCAGAAAGGGGCATCACTGAAAGAAGGGGTGGTCAAGAAGTGGGAGAGAATGGAGAGAGAGGGGTAGAAATGGAGAGGGTGGATTGTTGGAGGGGTATTAATTTGGCTTCTCACTCGAGCTCTCTTTTTTTTTCTATTTCCTCTCTCGGGCGGATATGTTGCATTTACTGTCCGAGTGGTTTACAACCAACACCCCATCGCCTACTGCAACATTCTGTTTATTCAGGCCCTTCTGTGCTCTAGAAACCACGGCCCTGGGACAAACTAGAAACACCCACCGAAGTAACCGAGCCACCGAGACTAGCAACAGATTGGCCTTTTCACACCGTATAGAACTTATCAAAGAATGCATATATTTAGATATTGAAGTTTACAGGATACTAACACACGCTGCGCGGTGTCAGAGATTTGACTCTCTTCATCCATTGGAACATAAGCTGGGGGTTGTCAGTATTTCAGAGAAGTATTGAAAGCTTGCGGTTACACTGACTGGGCGGGCATACAGACAGGAAAATAAAAATAAAAATAGCAGTTGCGTCGGCCCAGCAGACGGAGTTCAGCAGCTCCCTCAAAAACCCTCCATCAACTTGTGTCTGTCGCTTTCTCTCTCTGTCCCTCATCTCCCCTCACTATCCCCCTATTTCACTCCCATGAATGCCTGTAACCCCGCATTAAATCCGCTCCTCTCTCCAGCTCTCTCCTGTTCCCTCTGCTCCCTCTCTCCTCTGCCTTTCTATCTCACTGCCCTCCTCTCTAAGCCTTCTCTTTCTGTCTCCCCACCCTCCCTACCGCAATTTCTCTCTTTCCGCTCTTTCCCGCTCAGAGTGAAAGGTTCACCAGACTGAAGTTTGACCGGGCCGTCTGCACCGTTTCCCTAAAGAGCGACGCTAACTGGACCGTGGGGATTAGTTACATCCTCCACTGTAAGTAAGGGGTGAGGTGAAACGAAATCGGGGTGAGCGTAGTGGATAAAGGGGTGGTGGTGCGGGATGAGATGTGCAGTAGCGGCTATGTGTGAGTCTGAATGAAAGAAAGAGAGAGAGAGAGAGAGAGAGAGAGAGAGAGAGAGGAGAGAGAGAGAGAGAGAGAGAGAGAGAGAGAGCGAGAGAGAGAGAGAGAGAGAGAGAGAGAGAGAGAGAGAGAGAGAGAGAGAGAGAGAGAGAGAGAGAGAGAGAGAGAGTTGGGGGGGTGGGCGGTACGGGGGTGTGGAGAGAGAGAGCACCGACCGGACAAGCTCTCCCGGGATCAGACATTATTGCAGCTCCCTGCAGACGTCCCATCACACACTCCCGGGCTCAGACACAGAGTGAATCTCCCTCCACACCATCCCATCACACACTCCCGGGTCAGACACAGAGTGAATCTCCCTCCACACCGTCCCATCACACACTCCCGAGGTCAGACACAGAGTGAATCTCCCTCCGCACCGTCCCATCACACACTCCCGGGGGTCAGACACAGAGTGAATCTCCCTCCACACCGTCCCATCACACACTCCCGGGCTCAGACACAGAGTGAATCTCCCTCCACACCGTCGCATCACACACTCCCGGGCTCAGACACAGAGTGAATCTCCCTCCACACCATCCCATCACACACTCCCGGGTCAGACACAGAGTGAATCTCCCTCCACACCGTCCCATCACACACTCCCGAGGTCAGACACAGAGTGAATCTCCCTCCGCACCGTCCCATCACACACGCCCGGGGTCAGACACAGAGTGAATCTCCCTCCACACCGTCCCATCACACACTCCCGGGCTCAGACACAGAGTGAATCTCCCTCCACACCGTCGCATCACACACTCCCGGAGTCAGACACAGAGTGAATCTCCCTCCACACCGTCCCATCACACACTCCCGGAGTCAGACACATAGTGAATCTCCCTCCCTACCGTCGCATCACACACTCCCGGCGTCAGACACACAGAGGAGCTCCCTGCGCACCGTCCCATCACACACTCCCGGGGTCAGACACAGAGTGAATCTCCCTCCACACCGTCCCATCACACACTCCCGGGGTCAGACACAGAGTGAATCTCCCATCACACCGTCCCCCTCACACACTCACGGGGACAAGCACAGAGTGAGGCTGCACCCGTTCTGTCCCCATCTCTCACTCCAGGGGTCAGATGTAGAGTGACACAAAGCTCACTAAACATCGTCACATCGGTGTGGCGGAATTTCACTCTGTGTCTGACCCCGGGAGTGTGTGATGGACGGTGTGGAGGGAGATTCACTTTATGTCTGACCCCGGGAGTGTGTGATGGGAATGCGTGCAAGGAGCTTCACTCTGTGTCTGACCCAGAGATAATGTCGTAGGACGGTGGGGAGGAAGCTTCTTTGTGTCTCTTAACCCCCGAGGTATGAAATGGGATGGACGAGAGGGAGGTTCACACGTTTGTGGATATATCACACATCTTTGTTCCTCTTTTAAACAGATTTAGAACAATGTTGCTTCACCCCCATCGTCTGTTCTGAAAAAATAGTGCCAGCAAAACGTGAATGTGACTTCACAGCGTCAATTAGATCCGAGGGTAATCAGCCATAGAATGGGTATCCTTTCACACATGCCCATCATGTGTGACCATGTGCCCATCATGACCCGGCATCAGGTCAAAAGTGAAGATCCCTCCAATCTGCCCAATCACACAGACTCGCCTTCTAAGAGACAGAGTTAAGCTCCCCCTGTACTGTCCCATTAAATAATCCTGTTGGCAGACATACAGAGAAATTTCTAACACATTCTCCCACAATACATTCCCGGGATCAGTCACAGGGTCAAGATCCCAAAACACTGTCCAAGCACATATTAACTACGCCAGACACAGAGTTTAGTTGCTTACACACCGTCCCGTCACACAATCCTGCGGTAAG
Organism: Hemitrygon akajei; assembly: GCF_048418815.1. NCBI lineage: Eukaryota > Metazoa > Chordata > Chondrichthyes > Myliobatiformes > Dasyatidae > Hemitrygon > Hemitrygon akajei. Next base: position 14,485,944 of record NW_027331919.1, read on the forward strand.
ACACAGAGTGAATCTTCCTCCACACCGTCCCATCACACACTCCGGGGTCAGACACAGTGTGAATCTCCCTCCACACCGTCCATCACACACTCCCGGGGTCAGACACAGTGTGAATCTCCCTCCACACCGTCCCATCACACACTCCCGGGGTCAGACACAGAATGAATCTCCATCGACACCGTCCCATCACACGTTTCCGGGGCCAGATACAGAGTTAATAGCCGCCTCACAGACCGATAACACAGCAACGGACTGAGAAACAGAGCGAAACTCCCTCTTCACCAAATCTCTCGCCTCTCACCTATCACCAGTTTTTCAGGGTTCCTGTAGTCTCCAACAGTGTGTCTGTCTCAGAGATAATAAGTGTGTGTGAGACCAGAGGTAGAACAGATGAGGGAGGGAGAGGGGAGAGAGCACTGTAGACAGGTGGAGAGTTTGCAGTCACTGGGAGGAAATGGTGTGAAACCTCACGACCGGCCTGTACTCGCAGAGACGGAGAGAAGCTGAGAAACGAGAAATCGATTTCCGGTGTAAGTGAGCAGAAATAACTCCAACGTTGTGCAAGGAGCTTGACCATGTAACTGACCCCGAGAGTGTGTGATTAGACGGTATAGAACATAGAACAGAAATCAACACCGCACATTACAGACCCTTCGGCATGCAATGATTTGCCGACACTTATACTCTGCCTCCCTTATAAACCAACAATGTAAATTCCTGCATACATCTGTCTATTAGACACTTAAATTTCATTAGTGCATGTGCCGCCACCACTGACTAAGGCAGTGCAGTCCACGCACCAAGCAATCTCTGAGTAAAATACCTTCCTCTAATACCCCCTTGAACTTTGCTCCCCTTACCTTAAAGCTATTTCCTCTTGTACTGAGTGGTGGTGCCCTGTCCATTCTATCTATTTCTCTTAATATCTTGTATACTTCTGGCAGGTCTCCACTCATCCTCCATCCCTCCAGAGAGTAAAGACCTAGCTCCCTTAATCTCTGCTCATAATGCACACTCTCTAAACCATGCATCATACAGGTAAATCTCCTCTGTACCCTTTCCAATGCTTCCACATCCTCCCTATAGGGAAGCGACTAGAACTGGAATAAACCGCGACACTTAAACTCTATCTCTCGACTTGTGAAAGCTAACACTCCACTGGATTTCGTAACTACCTTACGAAGTGAGGCAACTTTCAGGGATCTCTGGACATGTACTCCCAGATCCCTCTGCTCCTCCACACTCCCAACTATCCTGCCATTTACTTTGTACTCTGCCTTGGGGTTTGTCCTTCCAAAAGTGTACCACCTCACACTTCTCCGGGTTGAAATCCATCTGCCACTTCTCAGCCCACTTTTGCATCCTATCAATGTCTCTCTGCAAATCTTCGACAATCTTCTGAACTATCCACCACACCACCAACCTTTTTGCGTCTGCAAACTTACCAACCCACCCTTCTACCCCCACATCCAGGTCTTTCATAAAAATCTCAAAAAGTAGAGATCCCCGAACCGATCCTTGTGGGACAACACTAGTCACAACATTCCAATCTGAATTTATTCCCTGTACTACAACGCTCGGCTTTTTGCAGCCAAGACAATTCTGAACCCACCTGGAATTACTTCCCTAGATCCTATGACTTCTGACTCTGAATAATCCTAACATGTGGAACCTTGTCAAAATACATGTAGATGACATCCACTGCACTACCCTGATCTATATGCCTGGTCACCTCCTCAAAGAACTCTGTCAAGCTTGTTCAAGGCACGATCTGCCTTCACAAAGCCATGCCGACTGTCCCTGATCAGACCATCATTCACTAAATGTCCATAGATCTTAACAATAAGATTCTTTTCCAAACGCTTTCCCACCACAGTCGTAAGGCTCACTGCTCTATAATTACGCGGATTATCCCTGTTAACCTATTTGAAGAAGGGGACAACATTCGCCTCCCTGCAGTCCTGCGGTACCATTCCCGTGGACAACGAGGACATAAAGATCCTAGCCGGAGGCTCATCAATCTCTTCCTTCACCTCGTGGAGCAGCCTGGGTAATATTCCTTCAGGCCTGGTGACGTATTCGTCCTGAAGTATTTTAACAACTCCAACAGCTATTCTTCGGTATCGGGGTTTTCCTTTACGCTACTCGCCAAGGCTTTCTTATGACCCCTTCTTGCTCTCCTCAGCCCCTTATTAAGCTCCATTCTTGTTACCCAATATTCCTCAATAGACCCATCTGATCCTTGCTTCCTAAACCTCATGTATGCTGCCTACTTCCACCTCACTAGTTTCTCCAACGCACCGGTCACCATGGCTCCTTCACTCTACCGTTCTTTATCTTCCTCACCTGGGCAAACTTAACCCTAAAATCCGGGGTCAGACACTGAGTGAAGCTCCCTCCACACCGTCCCATCACACACTCCCGGGGTCAGACCCAGAGTGAAGCTCCCTCCACACCGTCCCATCACACACTCCCGGGGTCAGACCCAGAGTGAAGCTCCCTCCACACCGTCCCATCACACACTCCCGGGGTCAGACACAGAGTGAATCTCCCTCCACACCGTCCCATCACACACTCCCGGGGTCAGACACAGAGTGAAGCTCCCTCCACACCGTCCCATCACACACTCCCGTGTTCAGACTCGGAGTGAATATCCCTCCAACCGTCCCATCACACACGACCGGAGTCAGACACAGAGGGAAACTCTCTCCAAAACGACCCCTCAAATACCCCCGTGGTCAGCCTCGGAGTGAATCTCCCTCCGGAACATCTCCTCACAGAGTCCCAGGATCAGACAACGAGTGAAGCTCCACTGCGCACGGTCCCACCACCCTCTGCCGGTGTCAGAAACAGAGTGAAGGTCCGTCCGCTCCGCCCGAGCGCATTGTCCCTCGGTCAGAGACAGACTGATGCTCCCGTCCACATCGCGGTATCACGCACTCACGGGTTCAGACACAAAGTGAACCTGCCGCCTCACAGTCGGATAACACAGGAATTAATTCAGAAACAGAGCGAATCTCCCTCTTCACTCCCTCTCTCCCCTCTCACCAATCACCAGCACTTCAGCGTTCCTGTAGTCTCCAAGAGTGTGTCTGTCTCAGAGATAATAAGTGTGTGTGACCAGAGGTAGAACAGAGAAGGGTGGTGAGGCGATTGAGGCCTGCAAAAGGGGTGGTGAGTTTGTAGACACTGGGAGGACGGTGTGTGAAACCACACGACCGGCCTGTACACTCAGAGCCGTAGAGAAGTCGAGCACCGAGTTATCGATATCCGGTGGAAGAGAGCAGAAATAACACCAACGGTGTGGAGGGAGATTCACTCTGTATCTGACCACGGGAGTGTGTGATAGGACGGTGTGGAGGGAGATTCACACTGTGTCTGACCCCGGGAGTGTGTGATAGGACGGTGTGGAGGGAGATTCACTCTGTGTCTGACCCCGGGAGAGTGTGATGGGACGGTGTGGAGGGAGCTGCACTCTGTGTCTGACCCCGGGGCTGTGTGAGGGGATGTTGTGCAGGGAGATTCACTCTATCTGAACCGGGCAGTCGGAACGGGACAAGCGGCTCGGTCGCATTTCGGTCCGAAGTGTGCAGTACGAAATGAAAGACAGAAGTTGATGGAGGGTTTTTGAGAGAGCTCCAGAACTCCGTCTGCTTGGCTGACGTCACTCTCTTTTTATTTTTTTGATGTCTGTATGATGGCCCAGTTAATGTATCCGCACGCTTTCAATACTTCTCTGAAATACTGACAACCCCTAGCTTATGTTCCAATAGGTGAAGAGAGTCAAACCTCAAACACCGCGCAGTTTCCTCTGAACTTCAACATCTAAATGTCAGGTTTCTTTGAAAATTGCTACACGGTCTAAAATGGGTAATCTGTTGCTCTGGCTTCCTCTCGGTGGCTCGGTTACTTCCGAGATTGTCCCGGACCGTGGTTTCCAGAGCACAGAGTGCCTGAATCAACTGGACGTTGAAGTCGGGAATGGGATGTTGGTTGCAAATCTCTCGGACAGTAACGCAACATATCCGCCCGTATTTCCCACAGCCCGCTGTTCGCTCCTCAACCCTCACTCTTCCGTTTCCATCCTTTTCTCACTCCGTTCTTCTCTTCATATGTCCTTCCGACTTCCATATTCCTTACCCCTCAATCGTCCCTTCCCTGCATCTGTCCTCCCTCTCTGTAGCGCTTGCTCTCCTCCCTCTCTTCCTTCGCCCCTCACTGTCCTTTTCTCTCTCTCTCTTTCTCTTGCTTTTCCCCCTTAGCTCGCCCTCTCTTTTCTCACTCTGACCCCTAATTTCTCTACAAGAATCCACTCTCTCTATTTCTAAACCTCAATCACCATTATTTCCAACTTCTCGCCCACCCCTCTTTCATTCCGCTTCCCTTTTCAGACCCCAGTATCCCACACCTCTCTTTCTGCCAAGCCCGAACCTACCCCTCACTCTACCCTTGCTCTTTAACTCCCCACTCGCTCTACTCTCCCCCGCCTACTTGCCGCTCACTTCGCTCCATACCACCCCCTCATACCCTTAATCTTACTGCTGCCTGACGCTTCCGACCCCTGATCTCGGCTCTTACCTTTATTAGCTGTTCATCCGGTGTTTGTTTGTGCGGTCTGAACCCCGTGTCAACACTAGCTTCCTCTGACAACGGTTACTTCCCCTCGCTGAGCTCAGAGACGCAGAGGATCATCGACAGGATGGACGACAGCGGGACTTACATGAATGTGCAGATCGTAAAACCGGACTCAACGTCTCCATCGAGAGGTGAGTGTGACAGACACGGAGGGAGGGAGTTACAATCTCTTTATAACACGGGGAGTGGGGAATGGGACGGTGTGGAGAGAGCTTCACTCTGTGTCTAACTCAGTTTGTATCTGCTGGGACTGTGTTTTGGGTTCTCGACACTGCGTCTGATCCCGAGAATGTGTTTTGGGAGACTGTGTTGGGAACTTTTCTGTATGTATGACAACAGGATAATTCGATGGGACAGTGCAGAGGGAGCTTCACTCTATCTCTAAACCGCCGTGTCTGTGAGAGCGGACGTTTCGGAAGGATAGTCACCTTAAAACAGACGCCGGCAATGTGTGATGGACCGTGGTGAACGGATTCTGAGTCAGTGTCTGACGACCGGCGGATGTAATGGACGGTGTGGAGAGAGATTCACTGTTCATTGGTCCTATTTTCCAGAACAGACGATGGGACGAATCAACATTGTTCTAACTCTGCTTCGAAGCGTCTTGAAATAAATTCAAAAACGGAAGAGGTATGTGTGAGACACACAGAAGATGTATCCACACAAGAGTGAAGCTCTCCAAACTCTATCACATCACATATTTTGGGGGTCAGACACACAGAGATGCTCCCCCCTCAACGTCCCATCACACACTCCCGGGGAAAGAAACAGATTGAAGCTCCCTCCGAACCGTCCCATCACACCCTCCCGGGGTCAGACACAGAGTGACTCTCCCTTCACACCGTCCCATTACACAATACCGGCATCAAACACAGAATGAATATCCCTCCACACCGTCCCATCACACCCGGGGTCAGACAAATGGTGAAGCGTCTGCCGCACTGTGGTGCTGTGTCCTGGGACGGTGTAGAGGGAGCTTTACTCTGTGTCTGACCCACGAACTCTGTGATGGGACGGTGTGGAGGGTGCTTCACTCCGGGTCTAACCCCTGGTTTGGGTGGTGGGACGGTCTGGAGGGAGATTCACTCTGAGTCTGACCCCGGGAGTGTGTGATGGGACGGTGTGGAGGGAGATTCACTCTGTGTCTGACCCCGGGAGTGTGTGATGGGAGGGTGTGGAGGGAGATTCACTCTGTGTCTGACCCCGGGAGTGTGTGATGGGACTGTGTGGAGGAGAGTTTCACTCTATTTTTTTACCCCGCATGTATGTGATGGAACGGTGGTGGGGGGGGGGGGTGGTTGGTGTCTGCTTAATGCGACGGAGTGGAAGCTGCTTGACTCTCTGTCTGACCCCGGGAGTGTGTGATAGGACGGTGTGGAGGGAGATTCACTCTGTGTCTGACCCCGGGAGAGTGTGATGGGACGGTGTGGAGGGAGATTAACTCTGTGTCTGATCCCGGGAGTTTGAGATGGGATGGTGTGGAAGTAACCTTACGGTGTAGGACGCAGTTTGTATGTGCTGGGGCTGTGTTTTTGGATCTTGACTTTGTGCCTGATCCCGGGCATGTGTTTTGGGAATTGTGCTGGGAACTTCTCTATATGTCTGATAACAGTATTATTTGATGGGACAGTGCAGGAGTAGATTAACTCTGTCTCTTACCCGGCGTGTCTGTGTGATCCGTCTGTTTGGTGGGATCTCCACTTTACACCTGACACCGGGAATGTATGATTGACCGCTTTAAATCATTCCCATTCTGTTTCTATGACTACCGGCGAATATAATGGACGGTGTGGTGAGAGATTCACTGTTCATTGGTTCGATTTTCCAGAGCAGTCAGTGGGGCTGTGTTTTAACACTGTTTCTAAGCGTCTGGAAATAAATTCAAAAGTGGAAGAGGTACGTGTGATATATCCACTCCAGAGTGAAAATCCCGCCACTCCAACCCATCACATATATCGGGGGTCAGACACACAGAAAAGCTCCCTCCACACCGTCCCATCACACACTCCCGGGGTCAGACACAGAATGAATCTCCCTCCACATTGTTATATTACATACTCCCAGAGTCAGATTGAGAGTTCATCTCCCTCCATTTCCCTCATGGAAAAGCATAGAATCAGAGAGGACAGGATAAAAGAATAATTGGGCAATGGCGAATTATGAGGCTATAAGGCTAGAACTTGCTGGTGTTAATTGGGATGATGTTTTTGCAGGGAAAAGTACTATGGACATGTGGTCGATGTTTAGGGATCTCTTGCAGGATATTGGGGATAAGTTTGTGAGGAAGATTAAGAATGGAAGGGTGAAGGAACAATGGTTGACAAGTGAAGTGGAAAATCTAGTCAGGTTGTAGAAGGCAGCATAGAAGCCGTTTAGGAAGCAAGGATCAGATGGGTCTATTGAGGAATATAGGGATGGCAAGCAAGAGTTCAGAGTAGGCTGCGGAGAGCAAGAAGGGGGCATGAGAACGCTTTGGAGAATAGGGTAAAGGAAAACTCCAAGTCATTCTTCAATTATGTGAAGAACAAAAGGATGAAAGGAGTGAAAAATAGTCCGACTTGAGATGGTGTGAAGATGTGCCTTCAGGCTTTGAAAGTGAGCGAGATCCCCAATGAATGCCCCTCTTCTGTATTCACCAATGAGAGGGAACTTGATGACAGTGAGGACAATATGAATGCGGTTGATATTCTGGAACATGCTGATATTAAGGGAGAGGAGGTGTTGGAGTTGTTAAAATACGTTAGGACAGATCAGTCCCGGGGCATGACGGAATATTCCCCAGGCAGCTCCAGCAGGCGAAGGAAGAGATTGCTGAGCCTCAGGATAGGATCTTTATGTCCTCATTGTCGACGGGAATGATACCGGAGGATTGGAGGGAGGCGAATGTTGTCCCTTGTCCAAAGGCGCTCGTAGGGATAGTCCGGCTAATTATTGACCAGTGAACCTTCCGTCTGTGGTGGGAAAGCTGTTGGAAAACTTTGTTAGCGACAGGACTTATGGGCATTTAGAGAATCATGGTCTGATCAGGGACAGTCGTCATGGCTTTGTGAAGGGCACATCGTATCTTGCAATCCCGATAGCGTTCTTTGAGGAGGTGTCCTGGCATATAGATGAGGGTAGTGCAGTGGATGTCATCTACATGGATTTTAGTAAGGCATTTGACAAGGTTCCACAAGGTCGACTTATTCAGAAAGTCAGAAGGCATGGGATCCAAGGATGTTTGGCCAGTTGGATTCAGAATTAGCTAGCCTGCAGAAAGCATTGGGTCGTGGTGGAGGGAATTCTTTCCGAATTGGAGGGTTTCGGCTACTGGTGCCCAAAAGGATTGGTTCTCGTACCTCAGCTTTTCGTGTTTTTATTAATGACATGGATGTAGGGGGTAGAACTGTAGGTTGGCAAGTTTGCAGACGACGCAAAGGTTGCTGGTGTTGTAGATAGTGTAGAGGATTGTCGAAGATTGCAGAGAGACATTAATAAGATGCAAGAGTGGGCTGAGAAGTGGCAGATGGAGTTCAGCCCAGAGAAGTGTGAGGTGATACACTTTGGAAGGACAATTTCCAAGTTAGAGTACAAAGTAAATAACAGGATACTTGGAAGGTTGGATAGGGCAGAGGGAACTGTGGGTATATGTCCATAGATCTCTGAAAGTTGCCTCACTGGTAGATAGGGTAGTTAAGAAAGCTTATGAAGTTCTCGCTTTCATAAGTCAAGGGATAGAGTTTAAGAGTCGCGGAGTAATGATGTAGCTCTGTAAAAATATCTTTCGGCCACACGTGGAGTACTGTGTCCGTTTCTGGTCGACTCACTATAGAAAGTATGTGGAAGCATTGGAAAGGGTGGGCACGAGATTTACCAGGATGCTGCCTGGTTTAGAGAGTGTGCATTTTGATCAGAGATTAAGGGAGCTAGGGCTTTACTCTCTGGAGAGAACGAGGATGAGGGGAGACATGGTGGAGTTATACAAGATATTAAGAGGAAGAAGTAAAGTAACAGCCAGCGCCTCTTCTTCTGGGCGCAACTTCTCAAAACAATAGGACATGGCTTTAGGGTAAGGGGTGAGAAGTCCAGGGTGGAAATTAGCGGAATTTTCTTTTAATCAGAGTGTGGTTGGTGCATGGAATTACTCTGCCTGAGTCAGTGGTGGAGTTTACAGGTTGCAAGATTTATTACAGCCATTGTACACCACAGTTCCCGTACCTTACCCTACCCGACAGGAGCAGCAGCTTGACGCACGTGGCCCGGATGTGGCCGTCCCGGAGGCTGGGAATCTCCCAGACTTCCCACATCTGACACGCAGTACAGAATACCGGGCTCACAGACATACTTCCTGTTCTATTCCTCACAGGCAGCTTATTTCGCCTGGATTCGTTACCGCCGAAGCCAGAATGATCTAAAGGTGACTCTGTCTCAGGTCACTCCTTTGATAACCGCTCCTTTGAAGAACGCTCTCCCTTTTACGCCTGAACCTGCCCTGCTGTCCAACTCACGGTTGGTGTTCCGGTTAGAGCCACTGGCAGCCCATGTATAATGGACTGACGCTCTCGAAGTCCCCTTTGTAAATCACCTCCACAGACTTACGGGAAATCCCATTTCATAAAGCTCTGTGGACGCCGCCGATAGGCAAAGTACATTCTCTACCGGTTTCTCCTCCTATTTCTCTCTCAGACGGTCTGAACTCCACCTACTCATTGCTGAACCTTCCGAAAGACGAGCATCTCATGGAAGAATATGAAGATCCTCCCATTGCCTCGGGAGCCGCCGAAATGTCAGTGACTGCACAGTCAGGTCAGAGTTCACAATAATGACATCACTCTGAAGGGGTCACGTGCTTTAAGCACAAGTATTCAAGTTCTAATGCACCTGCGTCGGCCACTTCCTCCGGCAGCTCTTTCCACAGACGGACCACTGTCTGGGTAAAAACAAGATTGTCACTCTTGTCCCCACTTACTGCTGTCACCGTATCCCTGAGCGTTTTAGTCCACGATTGTCCAAGCCTAGATAAAAATGACTGTGCAATCACGTGACTGTGCCCCATGTGGTTTTATACAACTCTCTAAAGTCACCTCTGCGATCCGAGGTATAAAGTCTCCATAACTCAGGCATTCGAGACCCTGAATGTCTTCGTAAATATCCTCTGCACTGTCTCCAGCTCAGTGGAATCTTATCTAGATGAGGACAACGGCAACGGTTCACTCTGCTCCAAGTGTAGCTTCAGTGACGTGTTGTAAAATTCGAACGTGACCTCCCTACTGATGCAATCATTAACCTGTCTATATGCGACTCCAGTTTCAGACAACTTTGCAGCTGTACCCCTGGGCTCCTCTGTCCTACAACACTCCCCAGGGTCCCTGTCTTCCCGTGACTCCACTTTCAAAGAGCCGTGTCCCTGTACCCCTGGGTCCCTCTGTTCTACAACACTCCCCAGGGTCCCTGTCTTCCCGTGACTCCACTTTCAGAGAACCGTGCCCCTGTACCCCTGGGTCTCTCTGTTCTACAACACTCCCCAGGGTCCCTGTCTTCCCGTGACCACACTTTCATAGAAACGTATCCCCGTACCCCCGGGTCCCCTTGTTCTACAACACTTCCCAGGGTCCCTGTCTACCTGTGCCCATTAGAGAACGCCGGCCTCACAGACATACTTCCTGTTCTGTTCCTCACAGGTAGCTCACCTCGCCTCGACCCGTTATCGTCGAAGCCCGAATCTACCAAAGCCCGAACACTCTGTCTCTGATCACTCCTTTGATAACAGCTCCTTTGGTGGACGCTCATCTGGGCAGTGTCTCCCTTTTGTGCCGGAACCTACCCTACTACCCAACTCACGAGGGGTGCTCCGGTTATAGCCACTGACAGGCCACGTACAATGGACTCACGCTCTCGAAGCCCCCTTTTTAAATAAGCGCAGCAGACCTGCGAGAAATTGTACTCCGTAAAGCTCTGCTGACACCACCGATGGGCAACGTACATTCTCCACCGGTCTCTCCTCCTTTTATCTCTCTCTCTTATTCTCTCAGATGGACCGAACTCCACCTACTCAGTGCTGAAACTTCCGAAAGAAGAACATCTCTGTGAAGGGTACGAAGATCCTCCCATTGCATCGGGACCCGCGGAAATGTCAGTGGCTACACAGGCAGGTCAGAGTTCACAATAATGACATCACTCTAAAGGGGTCACGTGCTTTACGCACAAGTGTTCAGGTGCTTATGCATCTGCATCAGCCACTTCCTCTGGCAGCCCGTCCCGCAGACGGAACACTGTCTGGGTAAAAACAAAAATGTCACTCTTGTTCCCAGTTACATCACGTACTGCTATCACATTATCCCTGAGAGCTTTGGTCCTGCATTCTACAAGCCTAGAGAATAATGACTCTGTGAATTCACCTTGTCTATGCCCCATGTGGTCTTATACAACTCTGTAAGGTCAGCTCTGCGATCCGTGGTATAACGTCCCAAAGTGCCGCACTTATCTCCTTAACTCAGTCACTGCAATATCCTCGTAAATCTTCTCCAATTTCAGGGAACCGTGCACCTGTACCCCTGGTACTCTCTGTTCCACTACACCCTCAACGGTGCCTGTACAGTTGTGACTCCACTTTCAGTGAGAGAAGCCATTTTTATTAACTGAACGGGGAAAAGTGGCTAGACTGCGCAGGCGCGTGACGTAAAGCGCCAAAGGTTTTTAAATTAAAGACTGGGAAATACAGCGGCCATCGTCGGAGTGGACTGAGTCAGAGTGGGACGGCTTTGACTCAACTGGCTTCGGCGTGAACAGGCAGAGGCGAGGGTAGGTTTCACTATGTTTTGATTTGTTTGTTTACGGCAGAGAGAATAACAGGCTGGATGTTGGAATGCTACTCTTGCAGGATGTGGGAAGCCAGGGAGATATCTGGCGTCACTGACAACGATACCTGCAAGTACTGCATCCAGCTACGGCTCCTAACAAACCGCGGAAGGGAACTGGAGCAGGATCTGGATGACCTCCGGATCATAAGGGAGAATGAGGAGTTTATAGATAGTAGCTACAGGAAGGCAGTTAGCCAAAAGAGCGGCGCACAGTTACCGTCAGGCGAGGTAAGGGAAAATGGAAGGAGGAGCAGGGCAGTGTGTATTGGGGAACACATTGGTTCCAGTGATTAGAACACCATTATAATCGATCATGGATAACGATAGATCTGGCCCTCGGGTTGAGGTTCTAAACTGACAAAAGGCCGAATTTGAAGAAATGAGGAAGGATCTAAAAAGCGTGGATAGCGACAGATTGTTCTCTGCCAAGGATGTGATTGGTAAGTGGGAGGCCTTCAAAGGAGACATTTTGAGAGTGCAGAGTTTGTATGTTCCTGTCAGGATTAAAAGCAAAGTGACTAAGAATAAGGAAACTTGTTTATCAAGGGATACTGGAACTCTGAATAGAGAGAGATTTATGATATGTATAGGAAACAGAAAGCAAAAGTAAGGTGTGTGAGGAGTATAAAAAGTGCCAAAAATACTTAAGAAAGAAATCTGAAGGGCTAAAAGAAGACTTGGATTAGCTTTGGCAGTCAAGGCGAAAGATCATCCAAAGCGCTTCGACAGGTATATTAAGAGCAAAAGGATAGTAAGGGATAAAATTGGTCCTCTTGAAGATCAGAGTGGTCGGCTATGTATGGAACCAATAGCAATGGGAGATATCTCAAACGGCTTTTTTGCTCCTGTATTTACTAAGGGAACCTGCATAGAGTCAATGCAAATAAGGCAAACAAGTTGTGCAGTTATGGAGACTATAAAGATTGAAGAGGAGGAGGTGCTTGCTATCTTGAGGCCAATCAGAGTAGATAAATCCCCAGGACCTGACAGGGTATTCCCTTGGAACATGAAGGAGTCTAGTGTTGAATTTGCAGGAGCCCTTGCAGATAGATTTAAAATGTCGGTTTCTACGGGTGTTGTGCCGGAGGATGGAGGATAGCTCATGATTTTCCGTTGTTTAAAAATGACTCGAAAATTAATCCGGGAAATTAATAGCCGGCAGATTAGACGTCGGTCCTAGGGAATTTATTTGAAGGCGTACTACGAGTTAGGATCTACAAGTATTTCGATAGACAAGGACTTATGATGGAGAATCAATGCGGCTTTGTGCGTGGTAGCTCATGTTTAACAAATCTATTGGAGTTTTCCGAGGAGGTTACAGGGAAAGTGGATGAAGGGAAGTCAGTACATGTTATCTACATGGACTTCAGAGAGACCTTTAACAAGGTCCCGTATGGGAGGGTAGTTCGGAAGATTCCGTCGCTAGGTATACATGGTGAGGTAGTAAATCGGATTAGACATTGGCTCAATGGGAGTAGACAGAGAGTGGCAGTGGAGGATTGCTTATCTGAGTGGAGGCCGGTGACTAGTGCTGTGCCACAGGGATCGGTGCTGGGTCCACTGTTATTTGTCATCTTTATCAATGATCTGGATGATAATGTGGTAAATTGGATCAGCAAATCTGCTGATGATACACAGCTTGGATGTGTAGTGGACAGTGAGGAAGGTTTTCAAAGCATGCAGAGGGATCGGGACCAGCTGGAAAAATGGGCTGTAAAATGGCAGATGGAGTTTAATACAGACACGTGTGGAATTTACTTTGGAAGGTAATTACAAGGTAAATGGTAGGGCACTGAGGTGTGTAGTACAACAGAGGGGGCTAGGAATGCAGATACAATATCCTATGAAAGTGGCGTCACAGGTAGATAAGGTAGTAAGGAGAGGTTTTGGTTCATTGGCTTTTCTAAATCAAAGTATTGATTACAAGTGTTGGAATGTTATGGTGAGGTTGTATAAGGTATTTGTGAGGCCGAATATGGAGTATTGTGCGCAGTTTTGGTCACCGAATTACAGGACGGATATTAATAATGTTGAACAAGTGCAGAGAATGTTTACAAGGATGTTTCCGGGACTTGAGAAACTCCGTTACAGAGAAAGTTTGAATAGGTTAGGACTTTATTCCCTGGAGCGTAGAAGAATGACGGGAGACTTGATGGAGGTAAATAAAATTATGATGGGTATAGATGGAGAGAATGCAAGCAGGCTTTTTCCACTGAGGCAAGGGGAGAAAAAAAAAGAGGAACTGGGTTCAGGGTGAAAGGGGAAATTTTAAAGGGAACATTAATGGGGGCTTCTTCAATAGACAATAGATGCAGAAGTAGACCATTCGGGCCTTCGAGCCTGCACGGCCATTCTGAGATCATGGTTGATCATATACTATCAATACCCGGTTCCTGCCTTGTCCCCATATCCCTTGATTCCCCTATCCATAAGATACCTATCTAGCTCCTTCTTGAAAGCATCCACAGAATTGGCCTCCACTGCCTTCCGAGGCGGTGCATTCCAGACCTCCACAACTCTCTGGGAGAAGAAGTTTTTCCTTAACTCTTTCCTAAATGATGTACCCCTTATTCTCAAACCATGCCCTCTGGTACTGGACTCTCACAGCATCTGGAACATATTTCCTGCCTCTATCTTGTCCATCCCTTAGTAATCTTATATGTTGCAATCAGATCCCCCCTCAATCTCCTTAATTCCAGCGTGTACAAGCCCAGTCTCTCTAACCTCTATGCGTAAGACAGTCCTGACACCACAGGAATTAACCTTGTGAATCTACGCTGCACTTCGTCTACAGCCAGGATGTCCTTCCTTAACCCTGGAGACCAAAACTGTACACAATACTCCAGTTGTGGTCTCACCAGGACCCTGTACAAATGCAAGAGGATTTCCTTGCTCTTGTACTCAATTCCCTTTGTAATAAAGGCCAATATTCCATTAGCCTTCTTCACTGCTTGCTGCACTTGCTCTTTCACCTTCAGTGACTGATGAACAAGGACTCCTAGATATCTTTGTATTTCTCCCTTACCTAACTCTACACCATTCAGATAATAATCTGCCTTCCTGTTCTTATTCCCAAAGTGGATAACCTCACACTTATTCACATTAAACGTCATCTGCCAAGTATCTGCCCAATCACCCAGCCTATCCAAGTCACCCTGAATTCTCCTAACATCCTCATCAAATGTCACACTGCCACCCAGCTTCGTATCATCGGCAAACTTGCTGATGCTATTCTCAATGCCTTCATCTAAATCGTTGATGTAAATTGTAAACAGCTGTGGTCCCAATACCGAACCCTGTGGCACCCCACTAGTCACTACCTGCCATTCCGAGAAACACCCATTCACCGCTACCCTTTGCTTTCTATCTGCCAACCAGTTTTCTATCCATGTCAATGTCTTCCCCCCGATGCCCTGAGCTTTGATTTTACCCACCAATCTCCTATGTGGGACCTTATCAAATACCTTCTTCTCACAAAGAGTGTTGGGAGTGTGGAGTGAGCTGCCAGATGAAGCAGTAAATAAGGGCTCACTTTTAAAATTTGAGAAACACTTGGACAGGTACTTGGATGAGAGGTCTATGGAGCGATATGGTCCAGGTGCCTGTCTGTGGGATTAGGCAGAAAAATGGCTCGGCGCAGCCAAGAAGGGCCAGAAGGCCTGTTTCTGTGCTGTAATGTTCCATGTTTCTAACAGAGTAGCTGTAGCCCTGGGTCCCTACATTCTATAACATTTCCCAAGTTTCCTCCCGTTGGCCGTGTAAGTCCCACCCTGTTGTTTGTCCTCCTGAAATACGATAGCTCAAAATAAACAGCACGTGCTCCTGCTCGGCCGACTTCCCCGGCGAATCGAGATCCCACTGTGAGAGATAAATGTCTTCACTGTTTAAAAAGCTATCTACGTTAATGTCGTCTGCAGGCTCACCTACCGTGTATTGTATAAACTGTTACAAATGGTCGATATAGTTGAGAACGATTATTGGAGCCTCCACCGATCCCCCGGTGAACAACGCTGGTGACGGGCCTCCAGTCTGAGAAACGAGTTTCAGCCTTAATCTTTGTCTCCTGTCGCCTAACGAATTGTATACCTAATCAGCCATCCCTCACTGCATCTCCCAGAGCGGTATACCATCAGGGGCCTTGTTAAAATCGATGTACATTACATCCAGCACCACGACCTCTGTCCTCCGCCATCAAATTAGTCAGACACCATTTCCAGACCAGTCTACCATCTGAGACCTTGTGAATAGCCTTGTTCAAGCCTCTGAAAAGTACATCTACTACCAATTACTGCTCTGTCCTCCCCAGTCAAATCAGCCCGACAAATCTCCCTGGGTCTCACACCACCTGTCATCTCCTTCCCCCTTCTCTCTTCTATCTGTCCCTCTCCCGGCCACTCTCACCGTTCCGTTCCTTCTCGGTCTCTCCCTACATTCCTCTCTCCCATCTTCCAGAGTGATCTCCCATCTGGGATCTTGATACGGGACAAGTCAAGCGTCCATTATGTCTATCAATCCGGACATATCAGTCAGTCAACTTTCCCCGGTTGCCACACCATCACACAGAGTAGTCTACCAAGTGGAAAAAAATGTTTTATTTTCTTCCCTGTTCACAACGTCTACAACCCTATTCTCAAGAAACGCCCTGTTCCTCTCTAAAAATATAACACTGCTCCGCCCATGACCGTAAAAAACTGCAGAGCATTGTGGAAACAGCTGAACCCAGCTCCAAAACCAGCTTCCCCTCCACGAACTCTGTCTACACATACTGCTGTTTCGATAAAGCACCAGCGTCATCAAAGTTCCCCGGACATTCTGTCTTCTGCACCCTCCCATCGGAGGGAAAATGCGAAAGCATGTATCAGGAGGCTCAAGGACAGCTTCTACACTACAGTAATCAGACTATTGAACGGACCCCTAATAAGATAAGATGACTCTTGGCCTCACATCTTCCTCTTCGTGGCTCTTGAAACTTATAGTCTGCGTGCACTGCAATTTCTCTGTAATTTTGATACTTTATTCTGCATTCTGTGATTGAGTAACCTTGTTCTACTCCAATGAAGTGACCTGTATCTATGGATGTGGGTGGTATCTCTCCTACCTGTGATGTATATAAGCGATCTGGATGATCTAGATGGGTGGTTTAGATTGACTTTATCATTCCAAATTGTCAGATGCATCAGACGGCATGCGCCCTGGACAACATTGTCGGCCGACAGCTAAGAAAAATAATAAACCGGTGACACTCTATCTTTCTACTCTTTCTCAACCCCTCTCTCTGTCTCCCTCCCTTTGTCTCTTCCCCGTCGTTCTCCCACTTTTTCTCCCATCACTGCCCCTCGCTCCCCCACTCTTTCGCTGTCTCTCTCACACATCCGACTCCCGAGTCACTCATAATATTGCTTCCTCTTCTCACGTGGCCTTTCCCTCTCTCACATCTCTTTCCGTTTCCTCTTCCCCATTTTCTCACATTTTCCCCCATCGCTCCCCTCCCACTCTCACCATCTTCTCCTTCTGTTTATCTTAATGGTCTCTCCACAGGTCCGTATAAACAGGAGCCGAACAAGAATATCGGAAATAGACCGGACCGTAAGATCTGCCTACTCTGCCTAATTACGTTCTTCCTCATCGCGACAGTGGTGGGGCTCTCGATCCATGGTGAGTCGAACGGACTCCGGATGGAGTCAGACCGTAAACCAGGGGTGTCAAACTCATTTTAGGTCACGGGCCGGATTGAGCAAAATGCAGCTTCATGCGGGCCGGATCAGTCGTTGCCTCCGTTTTTTTCAGCCTGCTCTCATGTGTCTCAGTCTCTGCTATAATTACAAAGTGTTTCACTTTACAAATTCCGTTTCTTATGAAGAAGAATGCCGAGCAAGACTCCCGAATAAACACTAAAAACCCTGAAAACCTGGTACCTGAATAAACTCAGCATTAGCCATATCATACGCCATAGGCGTTTCGATTATTTGGGCCAGCTTTAATAGTAATTAGATATTATCTCGCGGGTCAAAGATAATTCCACCGCGGGCCGGATTTGGCCCGCGGGCCTTGAGTTTGACATATATGCCGTAAACTAACAGTGTGGAATGAAACGTGAGTGCAAAACCTCACAATGACACGGACACACCGCTAAACGTGTCACAAACATACCTCAACTTGATACCGACACCTTCCACGCCGTTGCACCGACACGTACCTCACCGTGACACTGTCACGCCCCTCACGGTGAAACTGACACTACCCTCACCTGCACAGGGACACAGCTCCCACCGTGACATCGTCATGACCACAACGTGACACCGACTCCCACCTCACCGTGACGCTGAAAAATAATAAACTCTGAATCCAGACGGTCAATTCCCCGTGGATCCCCTGTAACATAATATTCTGGATAAACCTCCCCTGAGGGACCCAGTCAAATGCCCATGGCTCCAACTTAATCCATCACATTCGGGAGAGGTGACAAAATCTCTGGAATCAGACAGACGCTTGTCGGCCCTGGGAAGTCAAGGGATTTGGACTCTCAGCGATGAGGCTCAATGTAACTGGGATTGAGAGAGGGAGGGGTGATCGTGGTGGAAGGAGAGACCGCGGCTCGTGGGTGGAAGGGAGTCCCAGTGGGGGACACGGCTGAATTCACCCACACACTGAAAGAGAACATGGGAAATAGATCGAACCGGAGGATCTGCCTACTCCGCCTCGTTACGTCCGCCATTATCGTGTCTGTTGCCGGGCTCTCGACCCATGGTGAGCCGAACGGGGTCCAAATGGAGGCAGGTTGTAAATAAATTGTTTTTGTAAAACACCATAGGGACACCGACACCCCTTTACTGTGACACTGAGGCATCACCAACTGTGACATCCATAAGCTCCTCAACCTGACCCGTCCAGCTCCGCACCGTGACAAGGACTCACGCTTCACTGTAACACCCCTTACCGAGACGGTATCGCCCCTCAAAATAACACCGATGCACCGCTCACTGAGGCAATTATCCACACCTCACCCTGACACAGGTAAACCCCTCACCGCGATAGTGACTTCGAAATTCACAGCAAAACCTACTTAGTACACCCCGTGACGTCGATGTATACCTCAGCGTGACACTGTCACACCCACCGTCGCCATGACATGCCTCTCACCGTGACACAAACACACCCCTCTCGTTGAGACCAGCACACCCCACACCATGACACAGATACTCCACCCACCGTGACATCTCCACGCTCCTCAGCCTGAGATTTCTCACGCCGTGACATCGAGAAGCACTTCATTGTGACCCGGCACAACTCGGGCCAGGACACCTAAACACCTGTCACAGTGACACCGACACGTTCCTCACCGCAACTCGGATTGACCGACAGGATACTTATGTTGACCCCCATTGTAACATGAACTAAATCTTCACCGGGACATTGATATAACTCTCAGCTTGACACAGACACGCCTCTCATTTCCCTCGTGATTACCCAATTTCCCTCGGGATCAATATGTTTGTCTCTCTGTCTCAATGTGGCGCCGACGCCTCTCACTGTGCCACCAGCACATCCTTCACAGTGACACCCTTCACCGTGACACTGACACAACACTCTCTGTGACCCGTTCGGTAGCGTGACGCTGACTCACGTGGCACTGTAAACACTAAACATCCATCACCGTCTCTCTCAGTGTCACAGATTCGTCAGTCTCTTAAACGAATGCACAGCGATCTCCGTCACCAGTTCACTGAGATGGAAACGAAGTACAGATCTCTAAACGAAACCAAGGCTCAAATCTGTGAATTGTTGACCAGCAGAAGAGGTGAGGCATCATCCCCCTCTTTCACCCGCTCCTCATCACAGGGCAGGCATGGAGAGAGGAAGCGTCACTCTGTGCTTGATATCGGGAGTGTGTGCAGAGATGGTATGGAGGGTGATTCACTCTGTGTTTGACCCGGTGAGTGTGTGATGGGGCTGCGTGGAGGATGTCTGTCCCCTGAAGTGTGTTTTGGCACTGTGGAGAGAGCGTTTCACTCTGAATCCGGGAGTGTTCGACGGATCGGTGCAGCGGGGGCTTCGCTATGTGTCTGAATCCGGGAGTGTGTGATGGGATCGTGGAGAGACAGCAACTATGTCTGACTCCGGGACTGTGTGAGACGAGACATTGCAGAGGAGGCTTCATTCTGTCTGAATCCCAGAGTGAGGGATGGACGGAACAGAATGAACATCACTGTGTCTGACCCCGGGAGTGTGTGATGGGAAGGTGTGGAGGGAGATTCACTCTGTGTCTGACCCAGGGAGTGTGTGATGGGACGGTGTGGAGGGAGATTCACTCTGTGTCTGACCCCGGGAATGTGTGATGGGACGGTGTGGAGGGAGATTCACTCTGTGTCTGACCTCGGGAGTGTGTGATGAGACGGTGTGGAAGGAGCTTCCCTCTGTGTCTGACCCCGGGAGTGTGTGATGGGTCGGTGTGGAGGGAGATTCACTCTGTGTCTGACCCCTGCAGTGTGTGATTGGACGGTGTGGTGGGGGGGTGAGCATCCCCCGTTCTCTGACTCCTGTGTTATTTGATGTCACAGGGTAGAAAGAGCATCATACTGTGTCTGACCACGGGACCAGTGTCAGTATGCGGCGGGACAGTGCAGAGAGTGTTTCATTTCTAATCTGTCCACGGGAGCTGTGTTGGGGTATCGTCCACTCTGTGTTTGTCCGCAGCAGTACGTGATTGAAGAGCAGGCAGGGAGCTTCACTCCATATTTGACCCAGGAGTGTGTGATAGAGTGGTGGAGTGAAAGCTTCGGTCTGAGGCTGACCCTGGTCGGGTGATGCGACAGTGTGGAAGGAGCATCACTCTGTGTCTGACACCGGGAGAGTATGAAGGGATCGTGAGACAAGAGCTTCATTCTTCATCTGTACCCGACAGTGTGTGACGTGACATTGTGGATGGAACCCAAATTTGTGTCTGACCCGTCAGGAAGTGTGTGATTGAATGGTCTGCAGGGTCCTTCACTCTATAACCGACTCCGGGTGGGTATTATGTAATAGTATAAGGGAGTTCCACTCTAAGTTTACTCCTGGATTCTGTGATGGGACAGTGCTAAAGGAGAGTCTCTCAGTGTCTGGCAACAGGTTGCGTGATTGGAAATTGGGGAGGGAGCTCATTCAAGTGTCTCACCCCGGGAGTGTATAACGGGAAGGTCTGCATTGAAATTCTATTCGTGTCTGTACATCAGGATCTCTGTGATAGGATGGTGGAAAGGAGCCTGTAACTGACCACTAATTCATGATGGGGCGGAGTTGAGGGAGGTACACCTTGTGACCTGTCCTAAAGAATGTGTAATTGGGTGCCGTGGCGGGAGTTTCAATTTGAGTATGACAGCAGGAGAGTGTGACGGGACGGTGTGAACGAGCTTCAGTTTGAGAAGGGTTTGAGAGTAGTTTGTATTTGACCCCGGGAACGTATAATGGGGTAGTTTCCCGGGAGTTTCACTCTGTGTCTGCCACCGGGAGTGTGTGATGGGACAGTGTAGAGTGAGCTTCACTCTGTGTCTGACGCAGTGTGTTTCCGATGGGATGTTATCCAGGGAGCATCACTCTGTGTCTAACCCCAGGAATGAGCATTGGGATAGTGAGGAGGGAACTTCACTCTGTCTTTTACCGGAAGTGTCTGATGGAACAGTGCAATACTGATCTCACACTGGGTGAAAACCCTGGGAGAGTGATGGGACTGTATGGAGTGTGTGTCACTCTGCGTCTGACCTCTGTCGACTGTGACAGAATGATTTGGAAGCATCTTCACTCTGTGACTGACGCAGTGTGCGTGTGATGGAATGCTATGGTGGGAGCATCACCTATAGGCTGACCCTGACGTGAATAGGCTATTTCCATTGAGAGTAGGGGAGATTCAAACGAGAGGACATGATTTGAGAGTTAGGGGGCAAAAGTTTAAGGGAAAAACGAGGGGGTATTTCTTTACTCAGAGAGTGATAGCTGTGTGGTTGAGCTTCCTGTAGAAGTAGTAGAGGCAAGTTCAGTTGTGTCATTTAAGGTAAAATTTGATAGGTATACGGACAGGAAAGGAGTGGAGGGTTATGGGCTGAGTGCGGGTAGGTGGGACGAGGTGAGAGTAAGAGTTCGGCACGGACTAGGAGGGCCGAGATGGCCTGTTTCCATGCTGTGACTGTTATATATATGTTATATGACTGGAGTGTGTGATGGGACGGTGTGGAGGAAGATTCACTCTGTGTCTGCCCCGGAGTGTGTGATGGGACGGTGTGGAGGGAGATTCACTCTGTGTCTGACTCGGGAGTGTGTGATGGGACGGTGTGGAGGGAGATTCACTCTGTCTGAACACAGAAGTGTTGATCGAACAGTGTGCAGGGAACTTCACTCTGATTCTGACAACAGAAGTATGTTTTGGGATGGTCTGGTGGGAACACCACTGTGTCCGACCGAAGGACTGTGTGATGGGACAGTGTGGAGGGTGTTTCACGCAGTGTTTCACCCCTGGAGAATGCGATGTGACGGTTAAGAGGGATCTTACTCAGTGTCCGACGCCTGGAGCATGTGATGGGACGGTGTGGAGGGAGATTCAGTCTGTGTCTGAACCCAGGAGTTGTGATGGGACGGTGTGGACGGAGATTCGCTCTGTGTCCGACCCCGGGAGTGTGTGATGGGACGGTGTGTAGGGATCCCTATTCTATGCCTGTCTTCCGGCGAATGCAGTGGACGGGTCTAGGGGATTCATTGTTACTTGTTCGAACATTTCGGGGCAAATTTGTCAACGGACCGGTGATGAGGGTGTTTCATTCTGTATTTGACCAGTTGTGTGTGACGGGACGGTGAGGAGGGATCCTCTTTCTGTGTCTAACACACAGCGGATGCAATGGACCGTACGGAGGGAGATTCAATGTTTCTTGTTCCTAATTTCCAGAGCAAGCGTTTTTCCAGGACTGGATCAGAAATAACGGCTCGTGTTATTTTATATCCACGTTTCACATTTCCTACGATGAAGCGAAGCAGTATTGTTCGAAATCTGATTCTAATCTTCTTGAAATAAATTCAGCAGAAGAAGAGGTACGTGTCCGATCGAGTGAAGCCTCCTCCGCACCGTTTGATCTCACACTTCCGGGGTCAGACACAGAGTAAAGCACCCTACACATGTCCCATCACACACTCACGGGGTCAGACACAGAGTGAATCTCCCTCCACACCGTCCCATCACACACTCCCGCGGTCAGACACAGAGTGAAGTTCCCACCACACCGTCCCTTCACACACTCCCGGGGTCAGACACAGAGAGCTCCCTCTATACGGTCTCTTTCACACACTCCCGGGATCAGACACAAAGTGAGGCTCCCTCCACTCCGTGCTGTCGCATTCTCCTGTGGCGAGACACAGAATCAAGCTCCTTCAACACCGTCCCTTCACACTCTCCTGGGGTCAAACATAAAGGGATGCTCCTTAAATTTTGCTCGAATTCAGTCATTCATGATAACAATTTAATTTCACAGAACTTTGTTGCCAAAGCTATCCGCGACCAAGACAGTTCATACTGGATCGGAAAATGCAAAGACCGGTGAGATTTAGGATCTTGCAAGTTTCAGAGAAGAAAGTGGGTCGTCGGATTGATACAGACTGCGACAAGCGAGTGGGCAGTGGATTTATTTTGGGGACTGGCAGAGGCTGCAGGGAGGTTGTCTGCACTGGGATCAGTTTGTGCTCAGACGGATGCCTAAAGGGAGAGGGTATTAGAATGAGTTTGTGGACAGACAAGGGCTGTGGGAAGAGAGTGGGCAATCGGGGTATTTTGGAGACAAAGAAAGTTCTGCGGTGAGAGAATGGGCAATTGGATTTGTTACTGGATCGACACGGGCTGTTGGTAGAGAGTGTGCAGTGAAATTACTATAGCCATATAAACATATAACAATTACAGCACGGAAACAGGCTGTCCCAGCCCTTCTACTCCGTGCCGAAATGTTACTCTCACCTAGACCCTCCTACCTGCACTCAGCCCATAACCCTCTATTCCATTACTGTCCATATTCCTATCCAATTTTACTTTAAATAACAATACCGAACCTGCCTCTACCACTTCTACTGGAAGCTCGTTCCACACAGCTACCACTCTCTGAGTAAAGAAATTCCCCCTCGTGTCACCCTTAAATTTTTGCCCCCTAACTTTCAACTGATGTCTTGTTTGAATCTTCCCTACTCTCAATGGAAAAAGCCTATCCACGTCAACTCGATCTATCCCCCTCATAATTTTAAATACCTCTATCAAGTACCCCCCTCAACCTTACGCTCCAAAGAATAAAGTCCTAACTTGTTCAGCCTTTCTCTGTAATTTAGGTGCTGAAACCCAGGTAACATTCTAGTAAATCTCCTCTGTACTCTCTCTATTTTGTTGACATCTTTCCTATAATTCATTTTAAATGCCAAAATCGAACGTGCCTCTACTTCTACTGGAAGCTCGTTCCACACAGCTACCACAGTCTGAGTAAAGAAGTTCCTACTCGTGTTGCCCCAAAACTTTTGCCCCTTAACTCTCAACTCATGTCCTCTTATTTGAATCTCTCCTACATTTAATGGAAAAAGCCTATCTACGTCAACTCTATCTATCCCCCTCATAATTTGAAGTACATCTATCATGTCCCCACTTAACCTTCTACGCTCCGAAGAATAAAGACCTTACTTGTTCAACCTTTCTGTCTTACTTAGGTGCTGAAACCCAGGTAACATTCCAGTAAATCTCTTCTGCACTCTATCTATTTTGTTGCCATTTCTCCTATAATTGGGTGACAAAACTGTACATAAAACTCCAAATTTGGCCTCCCCAATGCCTTGTTCAATTTTGACATTACATCCCAACTCCTATACTCATTGCGCTATCCACATGAGATTCCACCTTCAGTGAATTATGCACCATTATTCCTAGATCACTGTTGTGCTGCGTTCTTCAAGGCCCTACCATTTACCATGTATGTCCTATTTTGATGAGTCCTACCAAAATGTAGCACCTCACACTTATCAGCATTAAACTCCATCTGCCATCCTCCAGCCCACTCTTCCAGCTGGCCTAAACCACTCAGCAAGCTTTGAAAACATACTTCATTATCCACAACGGCCCATATCTTAGCATCATTTGCATACTTACTGATCCAATTTACCACCCCATCATTCAGATCATTAATGTATATGACAATCAACATTGGACCCAGTACAGATCCCTGAGGCACACCACTAGTCACCGGCCTCCAACCTGACAAACAGTTATCCACCACTGTTCTCTGGCATCTCCCATCCAGCCACTGTTGAACCTATTTTACTGCTTCAATATTAATACCGAGCGATTGAACCTTCCAAACTAACCTTCCGTGCGGAACCTTGTCAAAAGCCTTACTGAAGTCCATATAGACAATATCCACTGCTTTACCCTCGTCAACTTCCCTAGTACCCTCTTCAAAAAATTCAATAAGATTTGTCAAACATGACCTTCCCCGTACAAATCCATGTTGACTGCTCCTAATCAGACCCTGTCTATCCAGACAATTATGTATACCATTTTTAAGACTACATTCGATGAATTTACCCAACACTGACGTCAAACGCATGCCGAAAATTGCTTGGTTTACTCTTAGATTCATTTTTAAACATGAGTAATACGCCAGTCCTCCGGCACCATCCCACTTTCCAAAGACATTTGAAATATTTCTGTCAGAGACCCTACTATTTCTACACTAACTTCCCTCAAGGCCCTAGGGAATATCTTGTCCAGATCTGGAGATTTATACACTTTTTATATTCTTTAAATCTCCAGTCCTTCCTCTTCTTTAATCATCATAGTTTCCATAACTATCCTACTTGTTTGCCTTACCTTATACAATTCAATATCCTTCTCCTTAGTGAATACCGATTAAAAAAAAATGTTCAAAATCTCCCCTGTCTCTTTTGGCTCTACATATGGCTGTCTACTCTGATTCTCTAAGGGACCAATTTTATCCTTCACTATCCTGTTGCTGTTCATATAACTGCAGAAATCCTTTGGATTTATTTTCACCTTACTTGCGACACTGCCTCATATCTTCATTTCGCTTTTCTAATTTCTTTCTTAAGATTCTTTCTGCATTCTTTATATCTTCTAGCACCTCATTTACTCCATGCTGCCTGCATTTATTGTAGACCTCTCTCTTTTTCCGAACCAAGTTTCCGATATCCCTTGAAAACCATGGCTCTCTCAAACTTTTAACCTTTCCTTTCAATGTAACAGGAACATTAATATTCTGTTTCAACTTTAAATGACCGCCATTTATCTATTACATCCTTCCCGTAAAACACATTGTCCCAGTGCACACCTTCTATATCCATTCGCATCTCCTCAAAGTTAGCCTTTCTCAAAGTTAGCTTTTCACCAATCAAAAATCTCGACTCTGGGTTCAGTCCTATCCTTCTCCATAATTATATTGAAACGAATGGTATTGTGATCTCTGGACCGGAAGTGATAATCAAATCATACATCCGTCACCTGAGCTATCTCATTCCCGAACAGCAGACCAACACTGACTCTTCTCTAGTTGGTACCTCTGTGTATTGCTGCATAAACTATCCTGCATACATTCTACAAAATCCAAGCCATCCAGCACTTTTACAGAATCAGCTTTCCAGTCTATGTGTGGAAAATTATAATCTCCCACAATCACAACCTTGTGCTTACGACAAATATCTGCTATCTCCTTACAAATTTGCTCCTCCAATTCGCGCTCTACATTAGGTGGTCTAGAATTGTTACTAATCCTTTCCCATTCCTCAATTCTACTTAAATAGCCACCCTAGACGAACCCTCTAATCTATCCTGCCTAACCACAGCAGTAATATTTTCTGACAAGCATTGCAACAACACCCCGTTTTGCTCCTCCGATTCTATCACACCTGAAGCAACGTAATCCACAAATATTTAGTTGCCAATCACACCCCTCATGCAACCATGTTTCACTAATTGCAATATCATATTTCCAGGTATCAACCAATGATCTATGTTCATTCAACTTTCTTACAATGTTCCGAGCATTCAAACAGATGCATTTTAAAAAAACCTCTCCAACTCTTCCTCTCTGTTTATCCCTAACGTGCAAACAACATTATTATTTTTTTTTCTTCCTTCTCCCGCACATCTTCGGTCTGAGCGCACCGCTTCTCTATGACTTTCCTATCCTCCCTCACACACTGTCTACTAGCTCTCCCTATTTGTGAACTAACCTCATCTAGTCTCTTCAAATTGATTCCCACCCCCAGCCATTCTAATTTAAAGTCTCCCAAGTAGCCTAAGCAAATCTCTCGGCAGGGATATTTGTCCCCATAGGATTCAAGTGTAACCCGTCCTTTTTGTACAGGTCACACCTGCCCCAGAAGACGTCCTAGTGATCGAGAAATTTGAATCCCTGCCCACTGCTCCAATTCTTCAGCCACGCATTTATCCTCCACCTCATTCCATTCCTACTCTCACTGTCGCCTAGCACAGTCAGTAATCCCGAGATTACTATCTTTGCGGTCATTCTTCTCAGTTCCCTTCCAAACTCCCTATTTTCTCCTTTCAGGACTACTTCCCTTTTCCTCCCTTTTCCTTTGGTAACTATATATACCACGACCTCTGGCTCCTCACACTCCCAGTTCAGGATATCCTGGACGCGATCAGAAACATCCCGGACCCTGGCAATAGGGAGGCAAACTACCATCCGCGTCTCCTGACTGCGTCCACAGAATCGCCAATCTGACCCTCTAACTATCGAGTCCCCTATTTCACTGCCTTCCTCTTCCTTTCGCTGCACTTCTGAGCTACAGGGCCGGACTCTTTGTGCCGGTGGCACGGCCACTGTCGTTTCGCCCACGCAGGTCCCCCCCCCAACCAACAGTACTCAACAAGAATACTTATTGTCGAGGGGTACAGCCATTGGTGTACTCTCTAGTACCTGACTCTTCCCCTTCCCTCTCCGAACCGTGACCCACCTGTCTGCCTCCCGTGGCCCTGTTGTAACCACCTGCCTGTAACTCATCTCCATCATCTCCTCCCTCTCCCTGACCAGGCGAAGGTCATCGAGCTGCAGCTCCAGTTCCCTAACACGGTCCCTTAGGAGCTCCAGCTCGGCGCACCTGCCGCAGATGTACATGTTCGGGAGGCTACGAGACTCTAAGTCCTCCCATATTCGACACGAGAAAACAAGCTGTCCTCACACTCATAATTCCCCCTTTCCTCAAATAACAGGAAAAATTAAAAACTAAACCTATCTTGCCTCGCCCGTTTCCGTCGAAACACTTTGAGACAAAGCACTTAAACCTTCACTCTGCTCCCGGCTCACTCCGCTGCCCGCAAAACGTCACTGCCTGCTGTTTAAGGCTGTGTTCCTTTTAAATCTTCCCCGCTTCAATGCCCAACGTCACACACCTGCGCAGTCCCGCCTCTCTTAACTCCGATGAGAAGAAGAAAAAAATCAAAATGGTTCCCGCCACACACCCGTTCTGATACTCACATTTCCTTCTCAAAATATGGCAACTGACATGGGCTGTGCGAAGTGAGTCCGATGTGGGAGTCTTTGGGTGGTTTACACAGATCTTTCGGAGAAGGCTAGACATTGGGATTATTTCGGGGACTCGCACGGGACCTTGGTGTGAGAGTGGGAAGTGCAAGTATTTTGGGGACTACCACGGGGCCGTGGGGAGAGAGTGGAGCTATGGAGTTCTTTTGGGATCTGACCCAGATTGTGGGAGAGAGTGAGGCAGTGGGAACACTTTGGGGCCTGGCACATGTCTGTGGGGAAAGAATGAGGGAGAGGTGTACTTTGTGGACAGACACAGATTTGTGGGGAGAGAATGATTCAGTGCGAGTACTCTGGGGACTGACACACGTCCGTGGGGAGAGCATGGGAAGCGGGAGATGTTTTGGTGATTGACACAGGTCTCTGAGAACAGGGTTGAGAAGAGGGATTATTTCGGGAACCGGCACGGGGCTGTGGGGAGAGAGTCAGGCAGTGAGTGTAGTTTGGACTAACACTGATCTGTGGGGTGGGAGTGGTGAGTGTGAGTACTTAGGCAGAAAACACAGGACTGTTCGGAGAGAGTAAAGAAGTTGGTGCATTCTGAGGACTGACATGGGGTCTTGGGAGACACTGGCGCTGTGGGAATATTTTGGGGACGGACACGGGCCTGTGAGGAGAAGTTTGGGTACTGTTATTATTCTGGTCTCTGACACCGATCTGTGAGTAGAGAGTGGGGCAAGGGATTACTTTGGCGACTGACGCTAGGCTGCAGGGAGAGTGTGTGTCAGTTGGCGTCTTCTTGAGAGTGACACAGGGCTGTGCTGGAAAGTGGGTTTGTGGGAGATGTTGGGGCGCCACAGGTCAATGGCGAGGGAGGGCTTCAGTGGTTTTGGGGACTGACTGCTGGAGGTGCGTTAAAATTGTTTACCCCTCTTTGACAGGAAAGTGGCTTCGAATGTCGTGTACTGGATGTACGGTGGAGACCCCGAATGCGCTGTATGTTCATATGACAGTGAGCTTAAACATTGCAGTCAGGTTCATTATCGCTTCATCTGTGAGAAGTCTGCAGCTTTGTGCCCGGATATTTCTGAAAAGATCCAGGATCTCTGTCAGCAACCAGTGGGACCGACTTGAATATAATGATAAATCCCTCTTTCTCCCCTATTTCTCTCAACCACTCACACTACCCCTTCCGCGCCGCTGCCCCTCATCCTTACACTATTATCCTCTTTCCTTCTATCGCAATCTTACTCACCATCTTACCCTCTCTGTACCCTCGACCCTCTAAAGTCTCTCCCTCAGACTTCTCCACTCCCGCTTCCTCTGTTTCATCCCCGTTTTCCTCACCCTGGTTTCTTGCCTCCCTTTCCCCCAATTCCCCCTTCCGTTCCCGGTCTCTCCCTCGATTCTCTACTCCGTCTCTACCCAGTCTCCCCATTCCCATTGTATCTCTTTTATCTACCCCAACTCACTCCACGCTTCTATCTTTAGCTACTCTCACCTCAATCATGTGCGTTAATGTTCTCGATACCCCAGTCCTGGGGAAATAGACTGCACGCATTCGCCCTATCTGTGTCCCTCGTGGTTTTGTACACCTCTGTAAGGTCACCGAAAAAAGTCTCTGATTTCCCAAACTCGCTCCATAACTCAGCCCCCCTGTCCCGGCAGCAACCTCGGAAATCTCCCTCTGCAATCTTTCCAGTTCGTTGAGATTTCTCTTAGAGCAAGGCAAGCAGAACTGAACTCCATAATCCAAGTGCGGCCTGACCGACGTCATCTGCAACTGCAACGTGACCTCCGACCCCCGTACTCAGTGTCCTGACTGATGAAGGCCAGCGTGTCAAATGTCCTGTCCGCCTGTATCGCATCTTTTCTACCGGATTCACGGTCTGTTTTATTATCTGTGACTTAGACCAGCTGAGATTTGGTCATTTGAAGAATCAGCAGAGAGCAAATATGTAAAATTAATGTCAAATGCAAAAAGCTAATAAATGCCGCAAAATGTGGAGGTGGTGCTGATGTGTTCAAGAATATGCTGGCGGAGGGGAAGAAGGTGTTCCTGGTTCATTGAGATTTCAGTCTCCTGTTCGTCATCAACCCTCCTTCCCAGACGACCTTCCTCGTCACCGTTATCCACGACTTCCCCTACAGCCCTCCCCGTTTCCAACACCGCCAGCTTCTTCCACACACCCTGTCTCCATCACCCCTCCTTACCCTACACACCGTTCCGTCTCCGTTATCTCCTCCTTCCCCAACTCCTCTCCCCGTCTCCCGGACACTCTCCATCCCCTGAAGGTCCTCCACGGTTCCATTAACACTCTCCCTCCTCTACACGTCTCCCTCTCACTGTTTATATGGAATTATAGGGAGGAATGCGGAGAGGTGACGTCTGGTGTTACACCACCCAGCTCCACTTCCACCGGATATCGATCTCTCGGTTCTGAGCCTCTGCACTGTGCTGTGTGAACAGGCCGATCGTTTGGTTCGACAACACTTCATCTCAGTGACTGATATTTCATCACCACGTCCGTTCTCCCACCAAAACCACCCCCACTTCCAAATCTCTCCTGTTCCCTGCACATCCTCTGAACAGAAACGCACGCATATTCTCACAGCCGGCACACAATTCAAGACTTCAGGAACGGCGAAGTTTTGGGGATTTGTGATAGGGAAGGAGCTTCGCAATATCGGAGTTTCTGAAGGGATCCAGGGGAAGTAAGCTTCAATTTGTGTCTGAACCCTGGTGTGTCCGATAGGACGTTCCGGAGAATGCGTCACCAGAGTTTAACTTCAGGAGAGTGTGATGCGACTGCGTGGATGGAGCTTCACTGTGTCTGAACACAAGAGTGTGTGATGGGATAATGTGGAGGGAGCTTTACTCAGTGTCTGACCCCGGAAGTGTGTGTTATGACAGTATGCAGGGAGATGCACTCTGTGTCCGACCCCGGGCGTGTATGATAAGATGTGTGTGTGTGTGTGTGTGTGTGTGTGTGTGTGTGTGTGTGTGTGTGTGTGTGTGTGTGTGTGTGTGTGTGTGTGTGTGTGTGAGAGAGAGAGAGAGAGAGAGAGAGAGAGAGAGAGATGAGCCAGATAAGAGGGAAAAACTGGCGGGAATTGGATTTGAGTGGAAGTCAGAGGGTGTATCTCTTTGAATCTTCAAGGAGGAGATTCTCGAGTGAGAGAGGTCACAGAACTGTTGTTTGATTTGTTTTCAGTTTAATTATTGTTTCTTTCTTTATAATCGCAAAGTCAGAGCAGTAGCAATGTCCGGCAGGAGAGTTGAATACTCCTTTGCGAGATGTGGGAAGGCAGGAATACCTCAAGAGTTCCTGACAACCTCACCTGTAAGAAGGTCATCCAGATGCACCTTCTAACACACTGTGTTATAGAGTTGAAACAGGAACTGGATGAACTCAGGATCATTCAGGAAGCCGAGAGGGTGATAGGGAGGATATATAGAGCTGTATTTGCACTCAGTGTGTAGGATACAGGAAACTGGGCGACAGGCAGGAAGATGAAAGGGGTTAAACAGCCAGAGCTAGTGCAGAGACCCCTTGTGGCCAAGCTGCTCAATAACAGGTAGACCATTTTGGATACTTCTGGATGGGAGGAGAGAGGTGCAAATGACCAAGCAGGGGAAAGTCTCACCGGTCAGGTCTCTGGCACTGACTGTGGTTCTGTAGCTCAGAAGGGAAGGGAATGAAATATGGCGAGCTGTATCGATAGGGTTGTCTTTGTTAGGGGAACGGAAAGAGGTACTGTGGACGAGAACCAGATTCCTCGATGGTATTCGGTCGTTATCGTCACCACTATATCGGTAGGAAAAGGCAGCAAGTTCTGCAAAATTAAGTATGTGCAGGTGTGGACAAAATTAGAAAGAACATTCAGTTTAAAATGTGGTTATAGAGGTAGGGTTGGAACGAGGTCTTCAGACATCTGTATCTCTGGGCTCCCTTCCTCCGAATGTGCGCCCTCTACAGGCGAGATGGTTTCATTTCATTTCAATTCAATTCACTTTAAGTTCAAATGCAATTCCATCACACGTGACCGCTAGAACTGCCAAACACAGTACCTACTGTTACACGAGGTGCAAAGCACGCTTAACATGTATAAAATTGAAAGACATACAGCATATGTAGGATATCAATAAAATACTTTTGTGCATTATGTGTGCATTATGTGCGCGCGCGCGCACACACACACACACACACACACACACACACACACACACACACACACACACACACACACACACACACACACACACACACACACACATACACAAACAACCACACACAACCAGACACACACACACACATATAAGCAGCTTAAGGTCCTGGGCACTTTAAAAG
This sequence comes from Hemitrygon akajei, assembly GCF_048418815.1. Lineage (NCBI taxonomy): Eukaryota > Metazoa > Chordata > Chondrichthyes > Myliobatiformes > Dasyatidae > Hemitrygon > Hemitrygon akajei. Next base: position 14,518,278 of record NW_027331919.1, read on the forward strand.
CCACTGAAATATGCAAACTACAACAGCAGAGCTTTTCTTCCGCCGAGCGAACACTGGGGGGCAGCACAGAGTCCTGACTGGAAGCCGCGCCACACCACCCCACGTTGTGCAGCTCCTTCATTTTCTCCGCCATCGAGCAATTCTCTCAGTTTACACCTGAACCGGAGTGGAACTAATATCCTAGCGGGATATTAGTTGTCACAGAGATTGGCGGGTGATTGGAACGTGCTGGCAGCGCTGGTGGTGGAAGGAAATCCATGAAGGCGCTTAACTGGCTCTTTAACAGACACGTGGGTGTGCAGGGAATGGAGGGAGACGGATGTTGTGTCGATAGAAGGAATTCAGTTTAATTGGTATATCACAACTCTGGGACAGAAGGGTCTGCTCTGTTGTCTGATTTACGGTCTCTGCTCTGTAGAAAGAGCAGAGTGATTTGAGCTCATCGGGTGGGAAGATCAGGGATTTGGGTAGAACAAGGAACGCGACGATTTATTGACAAACAGAGGGAACGAACAATTCACAGACGGCACAGGCTGTGAAAAAGACACACACCAGCACCATCTTCAAAGGGACACTGAAAAACCCCTTAACCCACGTCGTGATACGAAGACGCCCCTCATCGTGACACCCACACACTGACAGACCCTGCACTGCAACAAGGAAACTTCCTCGATGTGTGCACAAAAACCTCCCTGCACAAAACCCCTTATCGATTCCTCACTGTGTTCATAACACCATCCCTCCACAAAACCCCTCCCCGTATCCGTAAAACACTCCCTCTCCTACACTACTCCTTGCCCACGTCAGATAATCCCTCCACAACATCACTCCGGTCTCCGTCACCCGTCCCTTCCTTACGAGCTACCCCGTCTCCATGACACAGTCCCTACCCTGCACACATTCTCCGTCTGGGTCATCCCCAACATTCACTACGCCGCTCTCCGTCCACGTGACCCACCCATCACTTAAACCCTAACCCATCTTCGTAAACCTCTCCTTCTCCTGCACTACTCCCTGTCTCTGTCACACACTGCTCACACAACATCGATTCACTTTCATTCAGCCCCCTTCCCTTACAGGCTACCACGTCCCCGTGACCCATTCCCTGCCCTGCACACGTCCCGTCTCGCTAATCGCCGACCTTCCTGGCTCCGTTACCTCCTCAATCCCCGAAAATTATCCCACATGCGTCGTCCCTCCAATCTCCTCCCACTCTGTGTTCACAGGCAATCGTGGGAGTATGAGTGAGAGGTGACGTCTGGTGTCACACCACCACACACCCACACCCTACACCCGATATCGATCTTCCCAACATTCATTTTCAGCACCGCAATCTTCTTTTACAAACCGTCTCCATCAACCCTCCGTCCACTGCACTCATTGCCGTCTCCGTTATCTCCTTCTTTCCCCATCTCCTCCTCCCGTCTCCCTGACCCGCTCCATCCGCTACACTCTCCACAGTTCCATCAACCCTCTCGATCTTCTACATTCCTCGGTTCATCTGGAATTCTGGGGAGGAAGGGGGAGAGGTGACGTCTGGTGTTACAATAACCAACCCCCTCCTCCGGATGTCGAACTCTGGGTTCTGATCCTGTTCACTGTTCTGTGTGGACAGGCCGGTCTTGCGGTTCCACACCACTTTCTCCCAGTGATCACTATCTCAACGCCACGTCCCTACTCCCTCCCCGTCAACGTCTTCCACTTCTCTGCTCTTCACTGTTCACCATCTGAACAGAAAAACAGCGCAGTCTCCGAGACAGACACACAATGAAGGACTACTAGAACGGAGGAGAGCTGGGGGTGGGCAGAGAAAACCAGCTTTTGAACCCCGGAGTGTGTGAAAGGATCAGGGGGAGGGAGCTTCAATCTGTGCTTGACCCCCGGTCTGGGTGATGGGGCGGTGTGGGGTAAATTTCATTCATTGTTTGAATCTGTATCCGTGTGATGAACCGGAGCAGAGTGGGCTTACCTCGGAGTAAAGGGGTGGGCAATCGCAGCAGCCATTGTTACAGCAATCTGAGTGAAAAATAGAGGGCTATCAATTTGATGCGATAAGGAGGAGAGTCTGGGGTCAGAGCAAGCCCAAAAAAAAAAACTGTTGGTAGATTTGTTCTCAGTTTATTTATTGTTTCGTTTATAATTGCAGTTTGAAGGAGCAGTAAGCATGCCTGGCAGGAGAGTTGACTGCTTGCCTTGCGGGTTGTGGGACGGCATGGAGACCTCCAGAGTCCCTAACAACTTCACCTGTAAGAAGGTCATCCAGCTGCAACTTCTAACACTCTGCGTTACAGAGTTGGAACTGGAACTGGATGAACTCGGGATCATTCGGGAAGCTGAGGGTGTGATAGGGAGGACATATAGAGAAGTATTTACACCCAAGGTGTAGGATATAGGAAACTGGGTGACAGAAAGGTAGGTGAAAAGGGTTAAACCTCCAGAGACAGTGCTGAGACCCCTTGTTGCCAACCCGCTCAATTAAAGATAACGCCCTTGGATACTTCTGGATGGGAGGAGAGAGGTGCAAATGACCAGTCAGGGTAAAGTCTCACCGGTCAGGTCTCTGGCACTGACTATGGTTCTATGGCTCAGAAAGGAATGGGGTGAGATGTGGTGAGCTTTATCGATAGAGTGTTCTTTGTTAGAGGAACAGAAATGAGGTACTGTGGAAGAGAAGGAGATTTCTCGATGGCATGTGGTACCCAGATTTACAACACTGTGGCCCGGATTGGGGAGAATGCCTTATGAGATTGAAATGAACGCGACCTTTTCTCCTTGGAGCGACGGAGGATGAGTGGTGAACTGATAGAGGTGTGCAAGATAATGAAGGCCATTGATCGTGTGGATAGACAGAGGTTTTATCCGAGGGCTGAAATGGTGAGCACAAAAGAACATTGTTTTCTGGTGCTTGGAAATAGGTAAAGAGGAGCACTCAGGATCATTGTTGTACGCAAAGAGTGCTGAGTGCGTGGAATGGGCCGCCGGCGGCGGTGGTGGAATCGGAAATGATAGGGGCTTTAGTGATACTCCTGGATAGGTACAAGGAGCTGGTATAATAGAGGTCTATGAGTAAATCCCAGGCAGATCTATGATAAGGACATGTTCGGCACAGCTTTGTGGGCCGAAAGGCCTGTACTGTACTGTAGGATTTCTATGTTTCCGTGTTTCTATGATATTGGCACCAGGATATAGGAAGGAAGAGTGAGCCGGTTCTGCAAATTATGTATGTGCAGGCATGCACAAAATCATAAAGAACATTCAGTTTAACATGTGGCTAAAGAGTTAGGGTTGGAAAGAGGTCTTCATGTATGTGAATCACTGTACTCTCGCCCACGGAATGTGCGACCTCTATCGACGAGGCGGTTTCATTTCATTTCGTTTCAACTCAATGTGTTTAATTATAACTCTGTCACACAGAAATGCCCATGAATACAGCCAGGATCAAGCTGCTGAGCACAATACAAACAGTCACACACGGCACAAGGCACACAGTTGATGTCACAAGCTCACGTACACCTTAGCCAAACGTATTTATACTCAGTTTTTCACAACCCCTGACATTTAATTCTAGGAAATATCACTTGTATTAAGTCTGTTAGGATCACTACCCTTTTTTTAAGAATGCGGAATGTCAGAAAAATGGTAGAGGGAGTGATTTATTTCAGCTTTCATTTCTTTCCTCACATTCACAGTCGGTTACAAGTTTACATACACCTCGGGTGAAGTCATTAAAACTTATTGTTTAAACACTCCACAGATTTCATATTCGCATACTACAGTTTAGGCAAAACGTTGAAAACATTTGCTTTGTGCATGACATGTGTAAATCTTCCAGCAATTGTTTACAGACAGATTATTTCACTTTTAATTGACTATATCACAATTCCAGTGGGTCAGAAGTTTACAAACAACAAAATAAAGCAGTCAAGACGTCAGAATCGAAATGTGGACCTCCACAAGTCTGGTTCCAAAAGCCTGAAGGTACCTTGATCATCTGAACAAACAGTCGAAGGCAAGTATAAACACCATGGGACCATGCAGCTGTCATACCGCTCAGGAAGGAGACGCATTCTGTTTCCTGCAGATTAAAGATTAAAGTACTTCGGCGCAAAAAGTGCAGTTCAATCCTAGAACAACAGCAAAAGACCTTGTGAAGATGGTGGAGGAAACAGGTGGAGAATTAGCTATATCCACAGTAAACTATAGCTGAGGGCTATCCTATATTGTCCTATAGTCCTATATTGACATAATCTGAAAGGATGCTCAGCAAGGAAGAAGCCTCTGCTCCAAAACCGCCATTAAAAGCCAGACTTCTGTTTGCAAGTGCACGTGGGTACAAAGATCTTACTTTTTGGATAAATGTCCTGTGGTATGATGAAAGAAAAATTGAATTACTTGGCCACAGTGACCATCGTTATGTTTGGAAGATAAAGGGTGAGACTTGCAAGCCGAAGAACACCATCCCAAACGTGAGGCATGGGGGTGGCAGCATCATGTTGTGGGGGTGCTTTGCTAAAGGAAGGACTGGTGAACTTCACAAATTATGTGGCATCGCGAGGAAGGAAAATTATGTGGATATATTGAAGCAACATCTTAAGACATCAACCAGGGAGTTAAATCTTGGTGGAAAATGGGTCTTCGAAATGGACAATGACCTCAAGCATGTCTCCAAAGTTGTGGCAAAATTGATTCAGGACAACAAAGTCAAGATATTCGAGTGGACATCACAAAACACTGACCTCAGTCCGATAGAAAATTTGTGGGCAGAACTGAAGATTGTGTGCGAGGCAGGGGGCCTACAATCCTGACTCAGTTACACCAGCTCTGTCTGGAGGAATGGAACAAAATAACAACCTATTGTGAGAAGCCGGTGGAAGACCACCCAAAAAGTTTCACCCAAGTGAAACTATTTAAAGGCAATGCTACCAAATACTAACAAAGTGTATGTAAACATCTGGCCCACTGGGAAAGTGGTGAAAGAAATAAAAGGCGAAATAAATAATACTCTCTACTATTATTCTGAAATTTCACATTCTTCAAATAAAGTAGTGATCCTAACAGACCTAAGGAAGGGAATGTTTTCTAGGATTAAATGTCAGGAATTGTAAAAAAAAAATCTGAGTTTAAATGTATTTGGCTATGGTGTATGTAACCTTCTGCCTTCTGCCGTCAACGGTACGTGTTATGCATAAAATAGAAAGATAGCATTCATATGCAGGATATCAGTAAAATACATTCATTCACACACACACACACACACACACACACACACACACACACACACACACACACACACACACACACACACACACACATACACACACACACACACACACACACACACACACACACACTCACACACACACACTCACACACACACACATACACACACACACACACACACACACACACACACACACACACACACACACACACACACACACACACACACACCTTGAGCCTCCGGGCACTTCTGTCTTTTGCCGAGCGAACTCTGTCACAGGTAATTCTGGTGAGTATGAGGGAGAGTTGACGTCTGGAGTTACACCTCCCCGTTACACCGGGTATCTATCACCAGGATCTGAGCCTTTCCACAGCTTGACAGGCACAGGCTGATCGAATGGTTCCACACCACTTGCATCAGTGTCTGCAACTTCACCAGCCTTTCCCTGGCCTCCTCTCTCCTCCCCTTCCTTCCTCTAACGGCAGCACACAATCCGCTCACACACACACACACCATCTCCGAGAGACACACACAATTCGAGACTACTGGAAAGCCGAAAGGCTGGGTATTGGTGAGTGGGGAGACCGGAGGAGGGAGAGGGTTTCGTACTTTTTTTCTGATTCTAGTAGAGTGTGCTGCGATGGTGCGGGAGGTACTTCACATGTCTGACCCCGGGAGTGTGATGGGATAATATTTGGGGGGCGTTGCTGGTTATGTGACCCTGGAAGTTTGTGATGCGACGGTGTGGGTGGAGCTTCACTCTGTGTATGACCCCGGAGTGAGTGCTGGTACAGTGTGGAGGGCGCTGCACTCTGTGTCTAATCCCGGCAGTGCGTGATGGATCGTTGCGGATAGAGCGTTACTCAGTGTATGTTTCCAGGAGTGTGTGATGGGATTGTATGGAAGGATTCTCGCTCTGTCTCTGACTCCTAGTCATGGGTCAGTGGGTTTCGGCTTTTAAACAGTCCAATCAGAGATAGTGAGCAGGAAAATGGCAACTTGCACGTTCTGCTCCAAATGCTGAATCTGACCCATTTCTCTGGCCTGTACTCTCCTCCCCTTCCGTCCTGTTTTCTCAGCACACCATTCATTCTCTATGATTCTCATGTGGGTGAGTGAGCAGCACGAGGTCCTGTTCTATATTGGTACCAATGAAATCGGCATGCATGGGAAGGTGGTTCTGCAAAGTGAGATCAGGGATTTTGCAATTAAATGAAAGAACAACAGCCCTATCCGCCCTATTGAGGCCGTCCCAGAAAACGGAAAGAATCAAAAATTTGAGCATGATGCGACTGGTGCCCTGACCTGCGTATATTTAAATGCAAGAAGCTTTAAAGAAAGGGCTGGGGAAATGAATCAACACATTGAATTATGACATTGTAGCGATTATTGAGAATTGGGTGTAGGAGGAGCAAGCAGGACAGCACGATATTTCGGGATTCCCTGTTTTTAGACATGAGAAATCTGAAGGAATTACAGGAGGAGGGGTGGCATTACAGGGCTGAGAAAATGTCACCGCAGTGCACAGTCAGAACAGACAAGAGAACTCGTCTCAGTGAGGCTTTATTGGTGGAAATGAAGAATAAGGAATGTATGACGGTGATCATGGGGCTACATTATAGACCAGACAACAGTCCGCTGGATAACGAGGAAAAAAATCTGTCGAGAGATCGCTGACTGTTGCAGGAAAAGTAAGATTGTGTTAGGAGGTGATTTCAGCTTTCCACCTGTTGACGGAGTCCCATACTGAAACAGGACCAGTGGGACAGAGTTTGTCAAACATGTTCAGGGAAGATTCCGTAATAAGTACGTAGAAGTCCCAACGAGAGAGAACAACGCTTAATCTCCTACCAGGGCACGAAACAAGTCAGGTGTCAGAGGTTTTTGCAGGGTGTTCTTTGTATCCAGTCATGATGATCATAGAGGATAGGACAATACAGCACAGTACAGGCCCTTCGGCCGACAATTCTTTTTGCGACCATTAATCCATGCCTGACATAAATGGATAATACGAGGGATATAACATTAAGGTAACTGGAGGAAATTGTAGAGCGGATGTCCGATGTAAGGCTTTTTTTTTTCCTTTCGCTTGCACAGAGAATGCTCCGGCTGCCAGAGCTGGTGTACTTGGCTGAGAGATTACGGGAGTTTAGGCGACACATGAATGGACGTAAAATAGAGGATTATACAGAGGAGTCATTTGTTATATCTCGGAATAGGTTCAGTGACGGTGGGACTGGTACAGAAAAGACGGCTTGCATCTGAACTGAAAGGAGAGTAATGTCCCAGCGGCAAGGTATATTAGTGCTGCACGCAAGGTATGGGGGGGGGGGGGGTGAGGTGGTGTAATTTTAATAACAAGGGGAATGGGAACCAGACTGCCAGATCACTGGAGAACTCGCCTAGTGAGGCGTTCCCTGTCCAAAGATTTTCGAGGAATGAATTAGTAGAGATCGCAAACTGTTGAACGCAACAAAAGGTGATGAGAGGTGATTTTAACTTTCCAGATTTTGACTGGGAATCCCACACTGTAAAAGGACTGGGGAGAGTAGAGTTTGTCAAATTTGTTCCGGATAGTTTAGTACATCAGTACCTGGAAATCACAAACGCGGGAGTGTGCGATACTTGATCTGTTTTTAGGAAACGAGAGAGATCCGATGAGAGACGTTTGCGGAGGGGACACTTTCCAGTCAGTGATCCGAATGCCATTAGACTCAAAGTAAATATGCATAAAAGATAGGTCTGGTCCGCTCATATGGGGCTGGACTACAACCAGGCGTGTTTGGTTACGGTGTAAGGTGCAGACATAAAGGGGGACGATGTGAAACTTCTTCACTCAGAGGGTGATGAGAGTGTGGGATGAGCTGCCGGAACGAGTGGTTTATGTGAGCTCGATCTCGACGTTTAAGAGATAGTTTAGAGGGTAGGGGTATAGTCGGTATGGTCCCGGTACAGGTCGATGGGAGTAGGCAGTTTAAATAGCTCGGCCGAAGGGCCTAATTCTGTGCTGTACTTTTCTCTGACACTTTAACTCTGACTCTTTAATTTCTTGGTCGTTGATTCACCACATACCTTAGGTTTATCACAGAGAAGTAATTATCAGAAGTTGAATTATTGGACTTAAATTCACAACGAAAATTGGCGGAAATTCTCGGGTATGTTTCGAGGTGGTTACAAACTGCCCCGCCCACTGCTCCAACCGCTCCCTCTCGCCGATCTGGGAAGAGGCCAGATGATGGATTGATTTGGAACATGCGGGTTGTTTTTCTGTGAGAATCGGGGCTCAGGTATGTGTGTGTCAGTAGCTGTCTGGCCCTGCACATTCTTCAGAACAGGGAGCGGCCTTTCTGCTGAAACCAAATCCAGCCTGTTCTACAATTCACTGTCATTCAGGTGTGAAATCATTCACTTTTATAATGTATTTAACAATTTCTGCTGCAGGGAAGGCCGATAGAACCATTAATTTGTCTTAAGAGCCTGGGGTCTCGAACCCGCAACGTTACCCGTTACAGTGTTGCGTGTGTTTGCTGCGAGTTTCCAGCATTTTACCTTCCCCTCGGACTCGCATCATCTGCAGCTATTCTACAAGTTTTTTCAGGATTCCTTCAAATAATTAGTCCGTGGCATTCCTTACTGCAACATTAACTTGGCTATGTTCCCAGTTACCGTTGCCAGTAATTTTTAAATGTTTCCTGTAACTTTGAGGGTACGGGGGAGGGAGAGGCTGATGGAAAGGAGGAGAGTGCGGTTTGATGGAGTGACCAGGCGGAGGAGGGGCAGGATGAGTGCGTAGAAGTTGGAGAGGTGTAAGAGGATGGTCGGGTGAGGGAGAGGAAGGGTTGTGGACGAGGCGGGCGAGTGGGAGGGGTGAGAGAGAACTGCAGTGAGCAAGAATGGTGAGTGACTGGGAAGCAGAGGAGAGAGGAATGAGTGAGGTGGGCGGCAAGGAGAGAGGGGTGAGTGAGGTGGGCGGCAAGGAGAGAAGAATGAGTGAGGTGGGCGGCAAGGAGAGAGGAGTGAGTGAGGTGGGCGGCAAGGAGAGAGGAATGAGTGAGGTGGGCGGCAAGGAGAGAGGGGTGAGTGAGGTGGGCGGCAAGGAGAGAGGGGTGAGTGAGGTGGGCGGCAAGGAGAGAGGGGTGAGTGAGGTGGGCGGCAAGGAGAGAGGAGTGAGTGAGGTGGGCGGCAAGGAGAGAGGGGAGAGTGAGGTGGGCGGCAAGGAGAGAGGGGTGAGTGAGGTGTGCGGCAAGGAGAGAGGAGTGAGTGAGGTGGGCGGCAAGGAGAGAGGGGTGAGTGAGGTGGGCGGCAAGGAGAGAGGGGTGAGTGAGTTGGGCGGCAAGGAGAGAGGGGTGAGTGAGGTGGGCGGCAAGGAGAGAGGAATGAGTGAGGTGGGCGGCAAGGAGAGAGGGGTGAGTGAGGTGGGCGGCAAGGAGAGAGGAATGAGTGAGGTGGGCGGCAAGGAGAGAGGGGTGTGTAGGGGTACTGTTTGCATCTCGTGATCACAATGCCACCAGATTCAAAGCAAATATGGAAAAGGGTATCTGCGTGGGTTGAGATTAGAATTTGGAAAGGAAAATTTTGATGGTATCAGAAATTACACTGTGGAAAGGACAGACCTTTTTTTTCTGGCAAAGGCTTTCTAATAAGCGGGAGACATTCAAAGGTAACATTTTGAGAGTATGAAGTATATATGTGCCTATCAGAATAAAAGGTAAGTGGTTTGAGGAATCTTTTTTTTTTGAGAGAGATGTTGAGTCTCTGGTTACGCGATAAAAGGATGATTTTACCGCAGTATTTTACCATACCCATACAGTACCACAGATTTTACCATACCCACCACAGTAGTTATGGGCAGATAGGTAATGATCGAGTGTACGAAATGCAAGTTAACACTTAGAAGGAAATCAAGTGTGCTAAATGAACGCTTTGGGTGAAGGCCAGTACTAACGGATTATACAGATCAGAACAAAAGGATTGCAAGGGACAGTATTGGTCCTCTGAAGGATCAGAACAGTAAACCATACATGCAGCCAAAGGAGAATGGGGAGATGAAGAGATGGAAGAAATGGATTTCCTGCATCTGAATTTACTCGGGACAAGGATACAGAGTGTGTATATGTCGTGAGGTCCTGGATCCTATGTGGATTAGAGAGGATCATCTGTTTCAGAAAAGGTCTAAAGCTCTGTGAGAATGTTATAGGCAGATGAGTCTGATATCAGTAGTGGGAAAGATATTGGGAGCTATTCTAAGGGATAGGATATATGAATTATTTGATGGACATTGACTGATTATGGATAGTCTGCATGGCGTCGGAAGTGGTTGGTCTTGCCTCTGCTAACTTATAGATACTTTTGAGGGTGCTACCACAAAAGTTGATGAAGTCAAGCCAGTGGAGATATTCTTCATCGAATTTAGAAAGGAATTGCCAAGGTCTCGCATGGGTGGACTCTCAAGACGGTCCAGTCACAAGGCATTCAGTAAACTGGGTGAGACTTTGTCTTGGTGGGAGAAACCGGAGAGTAGCAACATCTGGTTACCTCTCTGACTGGAGGCCTGTGACTAGTGAAAAGCTGCAGAGATCAGCGCTGGCTCGGTTGGTCTTCGTCATCGAAAGCAACAATCTACATGTGACTGTAGTTATTTGGATGTTGCCGGGTCTGGGTGACCTGAGTTAAAGGACAGATAGAGAGGATATTATGAAAACTATGAGGCATATGGGTAGGGTAAGTCCAAGCAAGCTTTTTCCACTGGGATTGCAATCAGAGGTCATGGGTGAAGGGTGAAAGATGAAAAGTTTAAGAGGAACATGAGTGGAAACTTCTTCGCTCAGACGGTTATGGAAGGAGCAGCCAGCAAAGATAGTGCATGCACACACGATGTCGCTGTTTAAGCGATCGTTTGGTGGGTTGGGGTATGGTGGACTGTGGCTCACACTCAGATTAGGCAGTTTAAATTCCTCGGCCGAAGCGCTGTTTCTGTGCTGTACTGTTCTATGACTTTTTGACTCCTTGATCTCCGATCCATAATGCAGACAACAGTCTGATTAAATGATGGCCCAGAATAAATATCAAAAGTTGAATTATTCACACCTAATTCCCCAAGAATATTCCAACAGTTCAGGATTGCTTGAAGTCGGTTCACACTGCCCGTCCCACTGCACCACACGCTCCCTCTCGCCGATCTTTCGTACCCATGGAACACACTCAAGATGCTGGAGGAACTCAGCAGGTCAAGTAGCATCTATGAAACTGAATAATAATTTGATGTTTCGGGCCGAGATCCCTCTGTGGAATTGGAAAGGAAGAGGGAAGAGACCAGATCATTGACCTGGACGAAGCGGGTTGTTGTTCTGAGCTCAGGGTCTGCGTTCCCGCTCTGCTGGCCCGGGCACATTCCTCAGAACAGGGAAGGGCTCTATTCTGAAATAAAATCTAATCAGTTTACCAACTCGTTCTCCTTCGGGTGTGAACAAGGTCACTTTATATACTGTATTTAACCATTTCAGCTGCAGGATAGAGTGTTAGAAACTTTAACGTGTTTTAAAGAACATTTCCTAGTGTCTCGAACCCGTGAGGTTACCATTTACAGTTGCTGCCCTGTTTGCTGCAACTTTCCAGCATCTTGTGTTTACCTCAGACTCGCATCATCCGCAGTTGGGTTAAAATAATCTCCAAAGATCTTTTAAATAAATCAGTCCATGTCTCTCCCAATCGCGACTGCCCTTAATGTGAAGGACATCACCTCGGAGCTGGAACCTGCCGCGTTCCCAGTTACAGATTCCCCGAATCCTTTCAGTGTTGTCGAGGTGAGGGTGAGGGGCAGGAGCAGAGTGAGGTGTGAACAGGATCAACAGGAAGCTGAAGATGAAAGTGAGTGTAAGGGGAGACAGCAGGGAGAGAGAGGGGGGAAGGGTTAGAGAGAAAAGGGGAGGGAGAGGGAGATAGAGAGATGGGAGAGAGAGCTGGAGAGGAGGGGAAATAGAGGGAGAGAAATGGAGTGGGCGGTGGGTGAGTGGTCGAGTGAGAAGGGGAGAGAGGTGTGGAGATTGAAAGAAATGGGAGAGAGGAGGAGACAGAGGAAGGAGTAAGGTGCTGTGTGAGCCCAAGGGAAAGTGTGAGGGATCCGAGTAAAGATGAAGTGACATTGTGTAAGTTAGAGAGTGGAGCTGAGGATTGAGGGGTGAGAGAGGGAGTTGAGGGAGGGGTGTTGAGTACGTGGGGGTGTGGTGGGATGGGTGACGGACAGGGTAGTGAGCACGAAGGGCTGAGTGATTGGAGAGGTGAGGGAGAGGGATGAGAAAGATGGCTGACAGGCGTGTGCGGTGTGGACTATGAAGTGAAGATGAAGGGTGACTGAGATGGGCGGCGGAGAAAAATAGGTGAGTGAGAATGCCGCCAATGAAAGAGGGGTGAGGAAGGGGTTCGAGGTAGGACTGAAAGTGTGTGGTGCAGAAAGCAGGGTGAGTACAAGCGGGTGGCGAGCAAGCAGGGGTGAGGGTGAATGGTGGTGAGTTAGGAGGGGAGAGGGAGAGGGATATAGAAGAGACCAGAGTGAGAGAGACATGGATGAGTGAGAGAGGCAGTAAGTCTGGTCAGAATTATCAGACAAACTATTTATCCATTCACAGAGGCACGGATGTTAGTCATGGTTTTTCACACATCACTGAACAAATCCACAGTGAGGTTACGGTTCCCTGTCTCGCGATTGCACATGGGGAGTTTTGCCGCCCACTGTTCCCCGTCTCCATCCCCGAGCGGGTGTTTTACCATGCACGGTTCCCAATCTCCGTAACCCACATGGGGACTATTAACAGATACGATTCCCAGTCTCTCTATCTCGTTAAGCGCTATTATCAATCACCATATCCCAATCCGGGAGCTTTACCGTACATGATTCACAATCATCATATCTAACACCGGGCCTTTTGCTGTGCTGGGTTCCCAGGCTTCCTGTCAAACTATTAGTCTGCTAAGACCCATTGACCTGCTCTCCATCCCCTACCATCCATGTACTTATCCAGGTTTCTCAGACAGATGTTGTTAGGACCATAGACAAAGTCAGGAATCGCAGAGTAACCACGGTGCGACTAATGTTCTGAGCTGCGTACATTTCAGTGCCAGAAGTATTGAAAGAAAGGCAGATGGGCTCAGGGCATGGATCAACACGTGGAATTATGACATTGTAGCCATTCGTGAGGCTTGGTTGCAGGAGGGGCAGGACTGGCTGCTCTGGGTTTCCATTGTTTGAAATGGGGGAGGGGTGGCAGGGAAATGTCCCGGCAGTGCTCAGTCAGGAAAGACTGGATAACTCCTCTGGTGAGGCTTTATGGGCAGAACTGAGGAATAAGAAAGATGCGACCACATTAATGGGGCTATATTACAGACAGCCCAACAGTCTGTGGGATTTAGTGGAGCAGATTTGCGGAGAGATTGCAGTCTGTTGTAGAAACATACTTTGTGATGGGAGGTGATTTTAACTTTTCTCATATGCACTGGGACGCCCAAACTGTAAAATGACTTGATGTAATAGATGGACCCCATACAGATTATTTGCTGTCAAAGCACATTAGGGACGATGAATCTCCAGGACCTGACCAGGTCCTCCCCTGCATGGTCTGGAGGCAAGTGCAGAAATTGCAGGGCCCGAGCTGAGATCTTAAATCATCCATAGCGACATGTGACGGAGCGGAGGACTGGATCCACTGCTTCAGAAAACCTCCAAATATAAACCAGGAAATTGGAAGCCGGGGATCCTGATGTAAGTAGCGGGAAAGTTATTGAAAGCTATTGTAAGGGACCAGATCTGTGACTATGTGGATAGACTTTGACTGATCCGGGATGGTCAGCATGGCGTTGTGCCTGGTAGGTCGAGCCTCAGCGTTCTTCTAAAAGACAAGACAGTGGATGTTGCCGACGTGGACTTTAGCAAGGCATTTGCCAAGGTTCCACTTGGGAGCTTAGTCAAAACGTTTCAGTTGCTGGACACTCAAAATAAGGCAGTAAATTGAACGGGACAGTGGTTGGGTGGGAGAAGCCGCGATGCGGTCGTAGATGGTCGCCTCTCTGACTGGAGGCCTGTGAACAATGGAGTGCTGCAGGGATCAGCGCCGGCTCGGCTGTTCTTTGTCATCAAAACCAACAATCTGGATGATACCGTGTTCAACTGGATCAGCAGATTTACAGATAACGCCAAGATTGGGGATGTGGGGATCAGCATCTACGGAGCTGGATAATGTCGATGCTACAAGCAGAGACCCATCAGTGAAATTGGAAATGAAGGGGGAAGAGGACAGATTATGGATTGATTTGAAGGTTCGGGCTGTTGTTCTGTGAAACTCAGTGCTTAGGGTCTGAGTGTGAGCTGCTGCCTGTTCACGCACATTCCTCAGAACAGGGAGCGGCCCCTCTCCAGAAATCAAATGCAACCGGGTCTGAAGAAAGAAACACCCTCCTGCAGGCGCAAAGAAAGTCACTTCAATATCGTACTTAACCCTTTCTGCTGCAGGGAAGAGCGAGATAATCTCTAACATGATTTACCCAGGGTCCCGAACGCGCAACATTACCAGTGACAGTTGTTGCCCTGTTAGCCGCGAGTTTCCAGCACCTTATGTTTATCTCAAACTCGAACCATCTGCAGTTGGCTTGAAAATATTCTTCAAGGATTTTGTTTTTTTTTAATAAACCGGTCCAGGAGACCTTTCCCGGGAAAACGTCTGGCCATTTGGAATGGCCGGAAACCAATTCCACAAGTATTACCGGCGGGGTGTGAACCAACAAACATTGCTTGTGGAAAGAAACCCGCTGTTAACTGTGGGCGACGGGGTTCCTTGTAATAATAGTTGTCCAGTTGGAACTGCAATAATCTCTAGTGTTAGAGTTAATGAATTCCCCTGAATCGAGAGGCGCTGAGGAAATCTTTGACCAGATTTATTACAGTTGAGTGTGAATATATATGGTCGGATGTGTTTGGATTAATTTCAGCAGAAAGGCGGCTCCCCTCACCTGAACAGGTGAGTGACGTTGGAGCTGAAACTACCTACACCGGGCAGTCCTGTTTACACACAGGGGGCGGAAACTCAGCCCCTCCCAGAACCCGGGCTGGATCAAATTCTTAGCCTGGGACTGGCTGGGTTAAACAGAGAAACTCCGGCCCACTGGTTGCGATGAAAGAAAAAGGAGCAATCTAGGCGGAAATCCGACAGAAAGGTTAACGCAGCCTGTTTGTTTTCCTCTTTATGGTTGCTACATTGATCCCACTCCCGCCTCCTCCCGCAGTCAGACCCGTCCTGAGCCGGTGAGAGTTGCTGTGACCCGGACCACGCCTGTCCCGCTCTACCCCGGCTCGCCCGGCCTGTCCATTGGTTCACAGCCGAATGTCCTCGGGAGCAGCAGCATAGACTCAACTCTCCGTACAGGGAGAACAAACCGGTTCCCGGACCATTGTCCGTCACACCCGGATATCAGACTGTGTTTTTCCGGGACCACACTGAACACCAACCGGTTACGATATCAGAGGTAAGTGTTGTCTATTATTCTGCACAACTATTCAGCGAGGCGAGGCTCTGTTCGGGATCGGGAGTGAATTTCGTCGGAGAAGGGAGTCCTGACGTGTTCATGATAACGAGTCAATTGTCCAGATGGATTAAGAGACGCGAGCTGGGTAATACTGAGTGCGAGCAGAAAGAATCTTTCACCCTTGTAGAAACATATGAAATATCCCACGGGGCAGCGACCTGTCACCGATCTCTCTCGAACAAGAGAAAACAGCAGATGCTAGAAATCTGAGCAACACACACACAAAGCTGGAGGAACTCTGCAGGCCAGGAAGCATCTATGGAAAAACGGTACAGTCACCTTGGAGGCCACAGGTAGTGTTCTTAACATCGCACCATTGGTTCCACCGCTCTTCCCTGCAGCAGAAAGGGTTAAATACAATATTAAACTTCCTTCACATTTGAACCACAGTGTCTTGTCGAATCGGTTGGATTTGATTTCAGCGGAACGGCCGCTCCCTGTTCTGAGGAACGCGCACTGACGGGCAGCCGCTTACACACAGACCCTGAGCACCGAGTCTCACAGAACAACAAGCCCCACCTTCCAAATCAGTCAATCATCTGCCCTCTTACCCTTTCCATTCCAGTCCTGATTAAGGGTCTGGTTCCGTAATGCCGCCTGTTTACACCTATCCATAGATGCTGCCTGACCTGCTGAGTTCCTTCCAGCATTCTGTGTGTTGCCATGGTTACGAAAGTTCCGTGTGGGGCGGTGGGCCCATTCTAAGAAATGGCCCACAGTACCCACATTGTCAGTATGTTCTTGGGGAATTAACCTGAGAACAATTCAACTTGTGATATTTATTTCCCATATTTATTCCTACTAACCAGTTGTCTGTGCTTTGGATCAGCGAACAAGGAGATATTTGTGTTTTCTAAGCTACTTCTGCTGCTGGTGCTCTTTGTGTTCCTGCTGTTTTCTGTTTGCACGAGTGACATTTTCCACCGGTCAGGTGAAGTTTAACATCAGCCTCCACCAGTTTCAAAGCAAGGGTGCGAGATGCAAACAGCAAGCACCTTCTCTGTTTCCGGAATTTCCTATTTCAGACCAACACATCTATTGTTCCTGTGTCGATTGAGGGTGTTTTGAACTCTTCTCCTCAATGGCCAGTGGAAGCAAAGACCATAATTCTGTTGAAGGCCGAGATTTTTGATAAACAACGGGCTTGACGTGTTGCAGGAATGCACATGGAGGCATAGGTAAGGCAATGTTACATCAGTTCAGCCGTGATCTCATTATCTGCACAGCAGTTTCGAGGGGCCGGGTGGTCCAATTATGCGTTTTCTTGCGTTGACTGGAAAAAAAATTGCGTTCAGCTTTGTGTGTTAAATGTGTGCCCCAGCTGTATTAACGTATCGAAATTTTGACTAATTCAGTGAGCTAGCCAGCACGGTCCTGGACCGAGGGACGCGCTCCTCCTTCCCCGTTACTGACTCCACAGTCTCCACTGCTCCACGCGCACTAGCTCACCGCCACGCCCACTGCCCTCGCGCGCACCAGCTCACCGCCCCGCCCACTGCCCTCGCGCGCACCAGCTCACCGCCACGCCCACTGCCCTCGCGCGCACCAGCTCACCACCCCGCCCACTGCCCTCGCGCGCACCAGCTCACCACCCCGCCCACTGCCCTCGCGCGCACCAGCTCACCACCCCGCCCACTGCCCTCGCGCGCACCAGCTCACCGCCCCGCCCACTGCCCTCGCGCGCACCAGCTCACCGCCCCGCCCACTGCCCTCGCGCGCACCACACGTGGCCAACTCATTTGAGCTTTTCAAGCCTCCTCGTCAGCAGTCTGGCTCCATTTCTTCAAGTATTGGCTTGTCCGATCTTCTTGCTGTCTAATGCACTCTTAACACTTTCCTTCAGCATTCAAGTTCAAAGTCGTCGATTATTTTGTATTCAGCCTCACTAACAGTCCAGCTCTCACAGCCATACATCGCAACTGGAAATACCATAGACCCGACTCAACGGTTCTTCGTAGACGATGTTATGTCTCTGCGTTTCAGAATTTTATCTAAATTTCCCATTGCTGCCCTGTCCGGAAACAAGAGCTATTTAATTTCGTGGCTGCTGTTACCAGCTATAGAAATCTTTGAACCGACAAAATCTGTTACTGTTTCCGTTTCCTTTCCATTTATTACCACGAAGTTGATAGGGCTGGCCGGTATACTTAATATTGAGGAACAAGTCAACTTTTCCACTTTCTTCTTTCACGCTCATTAGAAGCTTCCGCAGATCCTTCTTACTTTCAGCCATTGGAGTCGCATCACCCGCATGTCTGAGGCTGTTAATGTTTCATCCGGCAGTCTTACATTTCCTCCCTCGGAGTGCCCGGCACCCTGAGCCCATAGGCTGGCCCTGGACTAATTCCACTTATTCCACTTACTGTTATTTAATTATTTATGGTTTAAATATTGCTATAGTTCTACACTATTCTTGGTTGGTGCGACTGCAACGAACCACAATTTCCCTCGGGGTCAGTAAAGTATGTCTGTCTGTCTGTCTATCTGGCTGTTGATTCCAACACTTTGAGTCCTCGATGCCAGCATTTCTCATGATGTGTTGAGAATAGGAATAAAACAAGCAGGGTGGCTGCATGCAGTCTTATCGCACTCATTTCCCAATCCTGAACCAGTTTGTTGTTCCGTGGTCAGTTCTGACTGTTGCTTATTGATCTTCGTACTGTTACGTACCCGTGACACGTGACAGTGGTACCCTTGTCACGTGACTGGGGTTGAAGTTATACTGGACATGAGGTAATGGTGGAGTGATGTCATTTTCCCGCCAGTAGAGGTCATGTGACAGGTTTTTTCTACAGGGTATAAAAGGAAGACCCACCCTGTCAGGTGGGGCAGTTCGTGGCTGGATTTGCCAAGATGACTTCATATCACTGTGTGATTTAATGTGATGACGCAGTTTAGTTAAAAATGAAGTTTTATATAATGCCTAAAGTTTAAAAGGTCAGAGCCAACGGTTTCTTTGCTGATGGAGAGTGAAGTTTGGAAGACAAATTGAGAAAAATCGATTTTCGATGGATTGACTTCGACCTTGTGTGATCCTCATTCGGAAGGATTTCGTTTACTATTCTCACGATAGTCTCCGCTGGAAAAAGCGGGAGATTGAGAATATTGTGGAAGGAAGGTCAGTCACTTTAAGTTGTTATATTTAATAAAATTCGACGTGGGAGTTCGACGCTGGGAATCGAAGGACATCGACGTGGAAGAGAATTTACATCGCTTTAAAAAGTCTCTCCTTTTAAAAGTACCGTGAGCTTTTGAACTGTCGGCATATCGTTTTAAAATACTGTTTTCTTTCGGCATATCTCTTTAACGAACTGAGTTCTTTTCAATACCGCTTTAAAGACTGTTTGGGACTGCAACGCTATTAAGAACTGTTTGAGCAGCTGAGCTCGGATCATTGTTTGGGTTTGTTTACTTATGAAGGGGGTTTGTTATCAGTGTTTAATAAACGTGTTATTTGTTATAAAACCCCTTGCCTAACTCATCTATATTATTGTTGCCCGAATACGTAACAGTACAAGTTTCTCATAAGGCACATCAGATGTCCAGGTATCCCCATTTATTTAAGGAATTGCCACAGTTTATGTGGTCCACACTGTTGAAGGCTTTAAAATAGTCAATAAAACACAGATAAATACTTTTCTGGAATTCTCTCGATTTCTCTGTTATCCAGCGTAAGTTAGCAATTTGGAGCACAGCGCAACTGCCTCTAACTCTTCTAAAACCAGCTGGTACATCCAGCAGTTGTCGTTCCATGTATTGCTGGAGGCTTGCTTGCATGATCTTAAACAATACCTTGCTAGCATGTGAAATTAGTGAAATTGTTCGTTAATATGACATTCCTTTACATTTCCCTTCTTGGGAATTGGGATATAAACTGTTTTTTTTCCAGTCTAAAGGCCATTTTTAGGTTTACCAGATTGCATGCAAATTGCACGCAGCACTTTTACACCATAGCATTTTTAAATTTTTAAACAATTCAACTGGACTCCTGTTTCATCCTGCAGCCTTATTATTGGCAAAGTTTTCAATTCGACTTCACTTTCCAGAATATCTGGCTCTGGATCGACGAGGAAGTCACTGCAGGTGTCTTTGCTATTGGGATATTTCCTGTACAATTCTTCTATGTGCTCCTGCCATTTCTTTTTGATATCTTTGCTTCGATATAGTCCTTCCTTTTTTTTTGTATTTTCCTATACTCATTCTTGCATAAACTGTTCCTTTAATTTCTGAAATCTTCTTGAATAGATCTCGTTTTTTTTTTCTAATGTTGGCTTCTTCAGTTTTTTTGCATCGCTCCTTTGAGGAAGTGTCCGCATCTTTCCCTGATATCTTCTTTAACTTTGTGATCAGTTGGAAGCATTTGTTCCAATCTCCATTGGCCTTCAAGTCTCTTCACTGCTCAGCCTCCGCAGAAAGCCAATTTGCTTTCCCGGCCTCCATTGTGTTTGCAATACTTTTTTTGGCACCTCTTGTATAATGATCCTTACTTCTATCCATAGTTCTTCTGGCTTTCTCTCCACCAAGTTTAATCCATGAATCTGTTCTTCACCTCCACGTCATGTTCTTGAGGGATGCGATCAACATCAAACTTCTGGTCCGTAGCTTTTCCTGATGGTCTTCAGTTTCATTCTGAATATTGCAACAAGGAGCTCCTGGTCTGAGATTGTCAGAGACCAGAGGGACTGATGAGTTCACTCACTGCGGCGACACGGGGCTGTGAAGGGGTGTTTGCCACGCTGTCCTTCATCAGTCAGGGTACTGAGTGCAGGAGTTGGGAGCTCCTGGTCTGAGATTGTCAGAGACCAGAGGGACTGATGGGTTCACTCACTGCGGCGACACGGGGCTGTGAAGGGGTGTTTGCCACGCTGTCCTTCAGCAGTCAGGGTACTGAGTGCAGGAGTTGGGAGCTCCTGGTCTGAGATTGTCAGAGACCAGAGGGACTGATGAGTTCACTCGATGCGGCGACACGGGGCTGTGAAGTGGTGTTTGCCACGTTGTCCTTCAGCAGTCAGGGTACTGAGTGCAGGAGTTGGGAGCTCCTGGTCTGAGATTGTCAGAGACCAGAGGGACTGATGAGTTCACTCACTGCGGCGACACGGGGCTGTGAAGGGGTGTTTGCCACGCTGTCCTTCAGCAGTCAGGGTACTGAGTGCAGGAGTTGGGAGCTCATGGTCTGAGATTGTCAGAGACCAGAGGGACTGATGAGTTCACTCGATGCGGCGACACGGGGCTGTGAAGGGGTGTTTGCCACGCTGTCCTTCAGCAGTCAGGGTACTGAGTGCAGGAGTTGGGACACTATTCTCTTTGAGATAACATGAGCCGCGCCGCCCAGTAAGTCCCCTGATTTAACCCTAGTCTTGTCACAGGACAATTTACAAGCTGCCCACCTGCACGTCTTAAGACTGGGGTGAAACTGGATCACCCTGAGGAAACCCAAACGATCACGGTGAGAACCTGCAAACTCTCAAAAACTTTCAGAAATTGAAACCGGCTAGTTCCAACTGTGAAGAGTTGTGTTAACCACTATGGGTCCGTTGTGTAAGTCGTTGGTGAGACTGTGTTTGCAGTACAAATTATAGTTCCAGCCACTCCGTTTGAAAAGGTTTGATTAAAGTGGAAGCAGTGCAGGGCAGATTTGCGAGTGTGTTGTCAGGGCCAGTAGTCCTCAGTGCTGGGGAGAGGATGCCACTCTATGTCTTTACTCCCTGGAATACAGGAAACTGAGCAGCGACCTTATAGAAGTGTTTTAAATTATGAAGGGCAGAGTAACTGACTCACTCTGTTTTATTTGTGTAATTCAGATAATAGCCAGCAGGTGGTGCTTTCTTCCACCCGGAAGGCGGACAAGCAGACGACAAGCAACCAACATCAGTCGGAGTCAGAATGGACACAGGTAAGCTCACTGGGCTCTTTCTCATTAAAACTCTGTCATCATGGTACACTTCTAGTCAAATCATCAATAATTCAGAGTAATAAACGTGGGCGCTAAAGGGGCACAAAAAGTGATAACAAACGGGGTCATTGATCGCACTGGTAAAGAAGCGGCCTTGAGCAATGGAACAATTCATCAGGCCCAGCGCTGGGACCTAACAACGGAAATAGTTGAATAACTCCGGGCAAATCTTCACCTGACTGAAAGGAGAAGCAGCTCTTGAATAAGGTGGGTGTGGGTAACACTCAGACAGGAGTACAACAGCGGGCAATGTAACAGTCCAGGGAGCAGATGGAATTTCTGTCAGTATTTGGTATGCCCTGATGTGGGAAACGCCTCCGACAGCCAGTGAGAGAAACAGATGTTGTTTTCCCTTTTGGAAGGGAAATGGTAAATTCTCCCCGGATTTTTGGGTTGTTGGACAGTGGAGGTGCGGGGTGTTTCCCGCAGTGTGTTTTCTGTGGCCGAGTTAAAGAACGGTATATTGTGGGAGAATGGGCTGGGTGCAGGAGACAGCGAGCAGGAGAAATTTTAAACAGGGAATCCGAGTGCGCCATCAATATATGGTGAATGGGATAAAATTGAGACAAGAGGGTAAGTAGAGAAGGCAACGCACACAATGCTGGACGGACAGCAGGGCAGGCAGCATCTCAAGAGGGAAATCGACAATGGACACTTCCGGTTGAGGAATGTTAAGCAGAGACTTTGTAGATTGATTTCAAAGAAGTCTTGCTGACATAAAGTGGAGTCAGGACTGGAGGAGCATTCCTCTGGGTGAAGGTCTGTGACTAGCCGTGTCCGCAAGGGTCACTGCTTCGCCATGCGTCGTGTGTGATGTAAATAAATTAGTAATAAACTAATCATTACTCAAAACTATTACATAATCACATGGGTGCACTGATTCGTCGATTTACAGAAGTTGGCGGTGTCGTGTATATTTGAGACAGTTGTCGAAATGTTCAACATCCAATTATAAATATGAACAGACAGTCACCAGGTACAATTAATTAGGGCAAATATGAGGAGTTGAACTTTGGGAGGTGATGTTCGCGAGCAATGTGCACAGTGTATGCTGGGACCGTTAGGAAGATTGATGCACGGACGGGTCATGTGATGGATATGCATAGTTTCCTGAAATTGGCAACACAGTCGGCAGCGTGCAACGACAAGTGGTGGTGTGAATATGTATTTTTTAAAATTGTGTTGTAGCTGGATGAACGTTGGTTAAGAAAAAAAATCAGTATTGTGCACTGATCTGATAAACACATCACGAGAATCATGTGGAGTGTCTGGAGAGGGTGCAGATGTGTTTCGCAATGATTACACAATATTGGCTTCCGAGAGAGGTCAAACAACCTTGGGTTGCTTTCCCTGGACCGGTGGACACTGAGACCTTTTCTCAGAGAAATGTGTGAATTCATGATAGGCATAGCTAAGGTAGATAGTCTGTAACTTGTGGCAAATGTTAAATACCAGAGCGAATAGGCTTAAGGTTAGAAGGGAAAGTTTAAAACGGATCTAGGAAGCATGTTGTCTTCAGAGATAGATCAGATTCTGGAATGTGCTGCCGAGGGAGGGACTGGAAACGGACACTCGGCAGCATCTGAGAAGCGTTTGAACTCATGCGTAGGCCGGGAATGGAGGGATATTGACCATGTTCCTGAAGAAGGGATTGGTTTAATTTGGCATCGCGTCTGCATGCGCATGGTACATCTACTATTTTATGTTCTATGACTGACTACAGATCTGAACTCCGCCATCTCCGCCTTCCTGTCAAATTGTGAGGATCACCAACTGTTCCGGTTGACGAGGTTCTACAAGGAGCGACTGGAGCAGGCGATTGAGGAGGGTGTGGAGGGAGTCGGCTTCAGGTTAACACATGATCATCACTTCACGGGTCCAGAGTATCAGGTAAGTGGGAGGGACATACACCGAGTGTAGATTCTACTGAATTTATCATAGATCGCCAGAACGAATGTAACGGCACCTCTGGGCTATGAAAATCCTACAGATATGTGGTCAACATCAAGAACAGAGTTTTTATTTGCGGATACACTGAGCCTTTATTCACCAATACAAGCCTCTGACCATTTTTCTGAACACATTCAATTTTGGACAGGTTAGGATTGACAGGTGACTCTAGTGTGTGACACTTGACGGACAGAGAACTAATTTACACCTCTCTGTCTGACATCACATCATTCTCCCAATGCTCTACCTTAAGGGCCATTCATTAGCCTGTATTCTCTTGAAAACCCCCGGGTGCCCCACAAATCAAATACATAGTGAATAATTTCTCAGCTCATTTCTCGAGTCGACCTTAAACCCCATCATCAATTGACCAGGCAGAGCTGAATATCGTCTTTGTTAAACTGCTGAACCGTTTTGTTGGTTGGTACCCCAACATGCCTCATGGTTCCGTTCCCTTCTGATCCTTGTGACTGTTCCACTATGAGTTTGTAACTACCACCACATATTGAAAACTAACATTGAAAAGTGCAAAATCAGTATCACTGGAAATATTCCAAGCATCTAAAGCTATCCCAGAATTACAAATAAACAGCTTTCCAGTCGTCCTTCTGATACTGGAGTGCATTCACCTATTGCCAGCCAGAATATACCGAACTCGACATTCCACAGGAGACAGCCGACAATTTCAATCCAAACTTGTTACTCAACATTAGCACACGTGCACAGAAGATCAGAATTTGCTGTCAGCTCCTCATTGCCAATTCCCAGCTGTCTGCTGACACTAGACCCCTCATGGAGCCTGGCAGTGAGATGTGAACCTTCTGTGGTTCACCAGCAATTACGCCAGGGAAAATCAACAATGACCCTCACATACTTCGACCTGGTCGTAGTGATTGAACTCTAAAGTATAGCAACAGGCTCTTTCGCCCATCTAGTCCTCACTGACCTAATTGTTTCTGTGCCTCCAGCTACTCCGTAATCTCATCCCTAACAATCGATTACAACATCTTCAGGCTAACAGGTCTACAGTTTCGTTTCTGATGTCTCACACCCTTCTTAAATAGAGCAGTAACATTTGCAATTTTCCTGTCATCGTGGACAATGCCAGAATCTATCGACTATTCATCATTGTTAATACCTCCACAATGCCTCCAACAACTTCCTTCTGAACCTGAGGGTGCATTCCATCAGGTACTAGAGATTTATCCACCCTCAGAACATTAAGCTTCCTGAGCACATTCTCAGTCGTAATTTAAACTGCACATTCTTCACTTCCCTGACACTCTTCAATGTCGGCTATACTGCAGACATCTTCCACTGTGAAGACTGATGCAAAATACACATTCGGTTTCTCTGTCATCTCTGCATGTCTCATTACAATATTAAAAACGTCATTTTCTATTGGTTCCATATCTCCCCTTATCTCTCTTTACACGTTATATACTTTAAAAAAAATCTTTTAGTATCTTCTTTGACATTAGTCGACAACTTCCTTTCATAATTCATGTTCTCCTGCCAAATGATCTTCTTAGTTTTCTTCTGCAAGCTTTTAAACGCTTCCGATTCCTCTATCTTCCCACGTGCTATGGCTTCCTTGTAAGCTCTTTTGCTTTCACTTTGGCTCTGACTTCACTTGCCAGCCACGGTAGACTCCTTCTTCCATTCGAAAATTTCTTCTTGTTTGGAATACAGCTGTCTTGTCTTTCCCTCCTTATTTTCGCGTAAACCCCAGCCACTTCTGCTCTGCTGTCCTTCCTGCCAGTGTTTCTTTCCAGTCAATTTTGACCAGTTCCCCTTTCATGCCACTGTAATTTCCTTTATTCCACTGAAATACCGACAGATTAGAATTTAAATTCTCCTTCTCAAATTTCAAAGTGAACTCGAACATATTCTGACCACTGAATCCTAAATGTTCCTGAACCTTAAGCTCTCTTTTCACGTCCCGATCATTGCACAACCCCCAATCCAGCACAGCCGATCC
Source organism: Hemitrygon akajei (assembly GCF_048418815.1). Taxonomy (NCBI): domain Eukaryota; kingdom Metazoa; phylum Chordata; class Chondrichthyes; order Myliobatiformes; family Dasyatidae; genus Hemitrygon; species Hemitrygon akajei. The sequence continues at coordinate 14,543,955 of NW_027331919.1, forward strand.
CCAAGTGGACTCAACAGCAAGCAGTTCTAAAAAAGCCATCTCTCAGACAATCTACAAATTCCCTCTTTTGATGTCCAGTAGTGGTCTGGTATTTAAAATCCACTGTCATTTAAAATTGCCAGCGATTATCATGACGTTGCGCTTCTGACACGCCTTTTCTATCTCCTGCTGTAATTTGTAATCCACATCCTGTCTGCTGTTTGGAGGCCTGTATACAACAGCCATTATGGTCCTTTTACCCTTGCTATGTCTTAATTCAACCCATTGAGTTTCTACACTTTCAAATCCTATCTCAACACATTCAAATGATTTAATATTATTTCATGTACACAGGACCACACTACCCCCTCTACCTACCATCCAATCGTTCTGATATACCATATATCCTTGGACTTTCAGCTCCAAATTGCAACTATTCTTTAGCCAAGTTTCAGAGATGGCCACTATGTCATATTTGCAAATCTTTAGCGGAATTTCAAGATCGTCCATTTTATTTTTTTTGTTGCGTGCATTCAAGTATAACACTTTCAGTCCAGCATTTGTTGCTCCCTGTTCTAACAGCACCACGCGTCTATTACCCTGTAACTCATGCCACTGGCTGCTATTGTCCTTATCTCCTGCCATATCCTTTCTATCATCTATGTTTTCCCCGTCCTCAACCCTAACACTCTGGTTCCCAACTCCCCGCCAAATTAGTTTAAACCCTCCCTAACAACTCTAATAAATCTGCCTCTATTCCAATTTCTGTATTCAAAACTTTGATTTCTGAAGACCTAAGCCATTAATGTTTTACAAAGCTATCTACTTTTGACAACAGTTTCAAGAAATTTTGGATCTCTACTCCATGATACCTTGGTTTTACCAAACTGCTCAATGCCCTACCAATAAATGTCTTCGTGCTATCGTGGTTTGCCCACAAAAAATGTAACACCTCACACTTGCGCTCATTAAATTCTAACTGACAATTGTAATCCACCCTTTTCCAGCTGTTCCAAGTCCCTCTGGAAGCTTTGATAACCTGCCACGCTATCCCTACTTTGGTGTCATCCACGGATTTGCTGGCCCTCTTTACCACAGTATCATCCAGACTTTTGATATGTGATATATATGACAGACAACAACAGACTCAGCACAGATCCCGGAAGCACCCCACTTACTCATAAGCCTCCAGTCAGAAAGCAAACCTGCACTACCTGTCTTAGCTTCTCTCACAAACCCAATGTCTAAACTAACTTGCTGCCATGTCATGAATGCCAAGCGACTTAATCGTACTGACCAGGCTCCTATGATGGACTTGCCAAAGGCCTTGCTACAGTTCATGTAGACAATAGCCACTGACTTGTTTTCGTTATTTGCTTGGTAACTGACCCGAGAATCGATAAGATTGGTTAGACAGGATCTACCAGGTACATATCAATATTGACAATTCCTAATCAATCCTTGTCCATCCAAATACTCATATCGAGTCTCTTAGAATACCTGCCAATAACTTTACCACCACTGGTGTCAGGTTCACCGACCTGAAATTCCCTGGCTTATTCCTACAGCCTTTTCAAACAGCAGAACATTATCTATCCCTCAACACTTTCGCATCGGACGTTTTAAATTTCTTTGCTGGAGCTCCTGCAGTCTCTGCACTAGCCTCAGACAAGGTACGAAGGAAAACCCTGCGGATTTGTCCACCCTAATCTGCCTCAAGACAGCGAACACCTCCTCATCTGTAATTTATATAGCGTCCATGATTTAACTACAATTTTGCCTCACTCTAAATACTCTGTGTATATCCTGAATAGATACAGTGCCATGCAAAATTCAGGGCACCCTGCATGGTCAGTACTTAGTAACACCCCCTTTGGCAAGTATCACAGCTCGTAAACTCTTTCTGTAGCCAGCAAAGTATCTTTCAATTCCTTCTTTAATTCCTCCAGCTCTATTGAATCACGTGTATCGCAAAGAAGAGCTGATCAGTCAGACCTGAACCTCTTCCTACCAAATCACATCAATGGTTACAATGTTGTAATTCAATGTGCTAATCCACGCTCTAAGCTCATCTGCCTTTCCTACAACAATCCTTGCATTGAAATAATACGCAACTCGGAACATTAGTTTCACCATGTTCACCCTTTAGTGTCCTGATTCTGGAAGATGGCTTAACAACATGTTTCCTACACAGCCACTCCATTATCCATTCTTGTTCTTCATCCCCCTGCAACTCTAGTTTAACACCTCCCCTATCCCTATGCAGCGCTAACAACCCTTCCCGCAAGGTTATCAGTCCACCTCCAGTTCAGGTGCAAAACGATCACCTCTCTCCATGTCCCATCTTCCTTGGAAGAGAGCCCAATCATCCAAATATCTAAAGCCCTCCATAATGCAGCATCTGATCAGCCACACGTTAGACTGTATTATCGTCCTACTTCAGACCTCACTCGCACGTGCAATCCTGAGAACACAACCCTGGAGTTCCAGCCCTTTAGCTTAGCATCTAATGACATAAGCTCACTTTGCAGGACCTCATCACATTTCCTACTCTTGTCATTGGTGCCAACGTGGACCATGACCGCTGGCAACTCATCCTGCCCTTAAGAATGTGTCAGACTCGATGGAAGATATCCCTGACATTGGCAAGACACCATTCAACAGTCTCGTTCTCGTAAAAAGAATCTCCAGTCTGTTCTCCTGACCATTGAACTCCCCCTGTCAGTGCAGCTCACCACTTCTCATCCCTTCTGAGTCGCAAAACCAAACTCTGTGCTAGCAGCATAATCGCAGTGGCTTTCCTCTGCTGGACAATACCCCGAAGCACAAAGATATATACTTGTTACAGAGGGGGTTTCGTTAGCCTATCCCCTTCCCCCCTCCTGACAGTTACACAATTACATATGGACTGCGCCTTGGGTATATCTCCGTCCCTGAACAGTCTGACAGTCAACCTCTTAGCATTCTGAGTGATCGTGGGGTCATCCAGTTCCAGCTCCAATTCCTCAGCACAGTCTGTAAGAAGCTGCAGCTGGACGAAATGCCTGAAGGGGCAGTGGTCGGGCTACCCCTGTCTTGCTGCACCCTGTAGGAAGAGCATTCCACTATTCTGCCTGGCATTCCCACTGTTCTAATCATGAAAAAGAGGTAAAGTATTACCCAATATCTACCTAAAGCCTCCGCCTCTCCGCACTGAACCCTCTCTGACACAAAACCTCAAATCCCCACTCTATTTCTGGCTCACTCACGCTATGTGTGCTCCGCTTAAAACTCGTCAAGTGGATAATTACCCCGCCATCTGTGGCGTGCAGGAACTCCTGACTGGCCCCGCTCGCATCTTTTAAAATCTTTACCCCGCTATGAACACTTCAATAGTTGTGAGTGATCTACAGTGAGTAGGATGTGGTGGGTCAGTCCATGTTCAGGGTAGATTTGTACCCACCCCTCCGCTACTCAATGTATTCCCCATTGTTCATTACAGAGCGTGACTGAGCTGGCGGAGAAGGCAAACCGAGCGGGCGCTTCCAAACTCCTCCTGGATCTGGTGATGGAGAAGGGTCCGGGGGCCCGGAGGGTGATGTGGGAATCCTTTGTGAAACTACATCACCATTTACCGAAGCTGAGCAGAATACTGAATGAAATACGGGAACGTGGTAGGGTGAACAATACACTGTGTGTTGCAGATGTAAATGCTGATGAATTTCCAGTATTACACAGTACAGACCTCATGCAGTTTAATCTGTTTGAACAGGTGACGGCCAGTTCGCCTACATGGACACTGAGCGGGGTTTATCTGAAGTGCCCAAGCATCTGAAAGGTAAGCGATGGAAAGGACATTTCAAAGTCTTTATTTCGCTCTGAGAGTCATACGGGGGGGGGGGGCATTGGGAGTGGACCCAAAAGCAAGACACAGACACTGAACTACCAGGACTAGGCTGAGAAGGAAGCAAGGGAAATGGGGAGGAAAGGACGCTGGACATGACACAGGCCCCGGACGAGACAACGATTCCGGGCCTGGGCTAGGACTTGACAAGGATAGCGGAACCAGGACATGGAACTGGGAACTAGGAGTCTGGCCTTGGACTCCGAGCCAGAGACTGGACAAGTTCCCAGAACCTGGGTCTTGCCTCGGGCTCGGACTGCAAAACAACGCGAGGGCAAGCCGAGGCTACAGGACGAGAAGAGGCAACAGGACGGGACCAGATACTATTGGACGGGACAAGGGAAACTTAGCACAGGATGAGAGAATCCTAGCACAGGGCTGGGCAAGGTACTCTTGTACTCAGCGAGGCATATGACGTAATGAGAACCCAGAACCTTGGTCGAGGGAGAGACAACAGGACTGGACGTGAGACTCCTGGACAAGGGAACCCCAGCAAAGGACGAGGGAGTCCCAGCACCGGGCTGGGCAACGGACTCCTGTGTTGAGCGAGGCACATGGACATGACAAGAACCTCGAGCTTTAGTCGAGGAAGAGACAGGAACATGGAATACCGAGCCGGGACACCTCCTTGGGTACAGGACGTAGGGCCGAGTCTCATAACACAGAACACAGAGCAGGTCCCCTCCTTGGGTACGGGACGCAAATCCGGGACTCATTACAGAAAACCAAGAGCCTGGACCCCTCCTTGGGTACGGGACGCAGGGCCGGGACTCATTACACAAAACACAGAGCCTGGACCCCTCCTTGGGTACGGGACGCAAGGCCGGGACTCATTACGCAGAACGCTGAACACGACGCCATAGTTCCCAACGCTAGGTAGCGGCAAATCGGCCGAACCGACCTAGCGAAGGCGTGGACATAGACAGAGAGTTGAAAACAGTGCGAGGCTCCAGACACAGGCAAGACAAGGAAAGGCTCCAGGCAGAGTCGAGGCGAGGCAAGGCGAGGCAAGGCAGGTCTCCAGGCGGAAGTTGAAGGGAAGGGATACAGACAGGGGGTTTGGACAGGAAAAATCCAGCAGCCAGAGGATGAATCCCGAAGCTATTTATGAGGCCAGCCCAAACGAGAATAAGCTGCCTCAACAGAAAATAGAGATAACCGGAAAACCTGGAATAAGGAACGGGACCGGACCGTGAACCTGAATGCTGATTTCACGGACCGGACCATGACACTGAGAGCCTGAATACCTGTCTTTACAGGCATGTTTCGAGACTGTCAGAGTTCAGGCGACACTCCTTGAGTTGTGGCTGGCGGACGGATAACCATTTGCTTTTTTCAGAACACCTTTTTACCGTCCAGGTCTTCGGCTGTGCACCTGGAGAAATCTATGAGTTTGCTAAACAGACATTCCGGTCAGTCAAAGAAGAAGCATAGAATATAGAACACAGAATAGTACACAACTGTCAGGCCCTTCGGCCAATAATATTGTGCTGACTTTTAAACCTTGCCACCCATGTAACATCCCCCCCACCTTAAATTACCCCATATACCTGTCAGGTTGTTTCTTAAATTTCACTAGTGTATCTGCCTCCACCACTGACTCAGGCAGCGCATTCCACGCACCAAACACTCTCTGAGTAAAGAAAGCTTCCTCTAATGTCCCCCTTGAACTTCCCACCCCTTACATTAAAGCCATGTCCTCTTGTACTGAACAGTGGTGCCCTGGGGAAGAGGCGCTGGCTGTGCACTCTATCTATTCCTCTTAATATCTTGTATACCTCTGTCATGTCTCCACTCATCCTCCTTCTCTCCAGAGAGTAAAGCCCTAGCTCCCTTAATCTCTGATCATAATCCATACTCTCTAAACCAGGCAGCATCCTGGTAAATCTCCTCTGTACCCTTTCCAATGTTTCCACATCCTTCCTAGTTGAGGCGACCAGAACTGGACACAGTACTCCAAGTGTTTCCTAACCAGAATCGAATCATTACATCGCGATTCTTAAACTCTGTCCCTCGATTTATAAAAGCTAACACATCATAAGCTTTCTTTACTACCCTATCTACCTGTGCGGCAACTTTCAGGGATCTGTGGACATGTACCCCCAGATCAATCTGCTCCTCCACTCTACCAAATATCCTGCAATTTAAGTTGTACTCTGCCTTGAAGTTTGTCCTTCTAAAGTGTACCACCTCACACTTCTCCGGGTTGAACTGCATCTGCCACTTCTCAGCCCACTTCTGTATCCTATCAATGCCTCTCTGCGACAGTCCTCTATACTATTCACAACATCACCAAGGTGGTGTCGTCTGCAAACTTGCCAAACCACACTTCTACCCCAACATCCAATTGGTTAATAAAAATGAAGAAAAGTACAGGTCCCAGACCGATCCATGAGGGACACCACTAGTCACAAACCTCCAAACCAAATGTACTCCTTCCACCATGACACTCTGCTTTCTGCAGGCAAGCCAATTCTGAATCCACCTGGCCAAGCTTCGCTGGATCCCATGCCTTCTGACTTTCTGAATAAGCCTACCGTGTGGAACCTTTACAAGTGCCTTATTAAAATCCATGTAGATCATATCCACTGCACTCTCCTCATCTATATGACGGGACACCTCCTCAAGGAACTATATAAGGCTTGTTAGGCACGATCTGCACTTCACAAAGCCATGCTGACTGTCCCTGATCAGACCTTAAATCTCTAAATGCCCATAGATCCTATCTGTAAGAATCTTTTCCAACAGTTTTCCCACCACAGACGTAAGACTAATTGGTCCATAATTACCTGGACTATCCCTACTAGCTTTTTTGAACAAGGGGATAACATTCGCCTCCCTCCAATCCTCCGGTACCATTCCCGTGGATAACGAGTACATAAAGATCCTAGCCAGACACTCCGCAATATCTTCGCTGGCCTCGTGGGGAATGTTCCGTCAGGCCCCGGGGACTTCCCCGTCCTGATGTATTTTAACAACACCAAAACCTCCGCTTCCTTAATGTCAACATGCTCCAGAACGTCAACCTCACTCATATTGTCATCACCGTCATCAGTTTCTATGTCATTAGGTAATACCGAAGAAAAGTATTTATTGAGAGCCTTGCTAACTTCCACAGCCTCCAGTCTTATCTTCCCACCTTTATTTCTAACCGGACCTTCCTTCACTTCTGTCATCCTTTTGTTCTTCACATAATTGAAGAATGCCTTGGGGTTTTCCTTTACCCTCCTCGCCAAGGCCTTCTCATGCCCCCTTCTTCTGTCCTCAGCACCTTCTTAAGCACCTTTCTTGCTACCCTCTGTTCCCCTACAGAACCATCTCATCGTGGCTTCTCAAACCATGCTGCCTTCTTGCACCTGACTGGCTCTTCCACCTCACTTGAAACACATGGTTCCTTCACCCTACCATTCTTAATCTTCCTCACCGGGACAAATTTATCCCTAACATCCTGCAAGATATCCCTAATCATCGACCACATGTCCTTAGTACATTTCCCTGCAAAAAAAATCATCCCAATTCACACCCGCAAGTTCTAGCTTTATAGCCTCATAACTTGTCCGTCCCCAATTAAAAAAAAATCTTCCCCGCTCTGATTTTATTCTTGTTCATGATAATGCTAAAGGCCAGGGAATCAGTGTACACTGTCCCCCAGATGCGCACCCACTGAGAGATCTGTGAATTGACCCGGTTTGTTACCTAATACTAGATCTAGTATGGCATTCTCGCTAGTCGGCCTATCAACATACTGTGACAGGAATCCGTCCTGGACACACTTAAAAAACTCTACCCCATTAAACCATCAGAACTAATCAGTGTCAATCAGTACTCGAGCAGTTAAAGTCACCCATGATAACACCCTGTTATTATTGCACGGTTCCAAAATCTGCACCCCAATCTGCTCCTCGGTATCTCTGCTGCTACTAGGGGGCCTATAGAATACTCCCAATAGAGTAACTGCTCCCTTCCTGTTCCTGCCTTCCGCCCATACTGACTCAAAAGCGATTCCTGCTACATCACCCAAACTTTCTGTAGCTGTAATAGTATCCCGGACCAATAATGCCACCCCTCTTCCCCACACCCCCCGTATCCCTTATAAAGCACTGGAATCCGGGAATATTGAGAAACAATTCCTGCTCTGGTGCCAGCTAAGTCTCTGTCATGGCCACTACATCATAATTCCATGTGTGTATCCAAGCTCACAGTTCATCACCTTTGCTCCTTATGCTTCTTGCAAAGAAATACCCGCACTTTAGCCCTTCTGACTTGCTACCTTTATACACTTCATCCTGCCTCTCTTTATCAAAGCCTCTATATGTTAGATCTGGCTTTACACCATGCACTATACTTGCAGCTCTCGCATGACCAGTATCCTCTTCCACCTCAGGATGTGCTCTGACACTCTGGTTCCCCTCCCCCCGAAAGTATCGTCCAAATCCCCTGAGCAGCACTAGCAAACCTTGCCGCAAGGATGCTCGTCCCCCTCCAGTTCAGGTGCAACACGTCCCGTCGAAACAGGACCCACCTTCCCTAGAACAAGGCCCAATTTTCCAGAAACATGAAGCCCTCCCTCCTGCAGCAACTCCTTAGCCACGTATTTAGCTGCATTATCTCCCTATTTCTAGCCTCACTAGCACGTAGCACGCTAATCCTGAGATTGCATCCCTGAAAGTCCTGTCCTTCAATTTTGCACCTACATCCTTAAACCCTCTTTGCGGGACCTCCACCTGCTTCCTATCCACGTCATTGGTCCCAACTTGGACCACGACAACCGGCTACTCACTCTCTCCTCTTTTCCCTCCTTCCCTTCTGAGCTGAGGATCCAGTCTCGGTGCCGGAGACGCAACCACTGCAACTTGTAGGTGGTAGGTCATCCCCACAAACAGTATCCAAAACGGTACGACACCCCCACCCCCACCCCCCCCCCGTACCGACTGCTACCGTCTGCAGTGTTTCAGAGTTCAGCAGAAGCTGAGCAGTCAAAGCAGTGAAACCACCCGCTCCACACAACACTCTCCTCTCCAGAATCACGTGTTTACTTGGTGCTCGCTGGAACACCGGGGAACCTGCAAACACGAACAGCGGATCTGAATGGGATCAGAGACGTTTCTGGGACATCGTTCATTTGCACACACTCTGATCTCTGATTTCCCGATTTCACCCAAACAATGCCATTTTTTAAATTAGGGGAAATAAGTGGGTGTTCCGTGTTCATCAGATCAGGCTTTGACCACCTACTTCTGTCCGTCCTCAGATCTTCGACAGAAGCACATGGAGACTCTGCGGACACAGACTGAAACACTGAGAGTGAACACGATCCTGATGAGGGAGAAGGTGAAGGTTTTCCAGCTGGTTGATCGATACGCTGAGCTCACGGTCATTTCTACTGTTCGAGATCGGACACTGGTGGAACATGAGCTGCTGGCAAGAGGCAGAGACCACGAGGAGTGGAGAAAGAAACATCTCCGTAAAGAGCTGGAGAAAATCCACATTGCTAATCTATTTCATAATAGTTACTCACATAGTTTTCGGGACAAAATGAAAAGATTCTTCACACGATTAACTTCGGGATGCTCGGTAGCAATGGCCGGAGTCCCGGGGATCGGGAAAACGACACTGGTACAAAAGATTGTTTACGACTGGGCCACAGGGAAAATATACCAACAATTCCACTTTGTCTTCTGTTTCAAATTCCGAGATTTAAACTCCATTGACTGCAGAATAAACCTGAGGGAACTAATTCTGGAACAGTATCCATACTTTGGGAATTCACTGAGAAAGGTCTGGAAGAAACCAGAGGGATTACTGTTTATATTCGATGGTTTGGATGAATTCAAGCACAGAATCGATTTTGAGGACAGTCGGAGAGACACAGAACCCCAGCACCAGTGCCCAGATCCCGAGTGGCGGTGTGAAGTGTCTGACATTGTGTACAGTTTAATCCAGGGCAAGCTGCTCCCAGGGTGTTCAGTGCTGCTGACCTCCCGTCCCGCTGCATTACATTTATTGGAAAAGGCTGAGATCAGTGTTTGGACTGAAATCCTGGGATTTGTTGGTGAGGAACGGAAGGAATATTTCATGAGGTATTTTGAAGATCAAACAGTGGCAGCAGCTGTTTTCAAACACGTGAAGGAGAACGAGATCCTGTACACCATGAGCTACAACCCCTCTTACTGCTGGATCCTCGCTCTGGCACTGGGCCCCTTCTTCACACAAAGAGTTAGGGACCCGCAGCGAGTTCCCAAAACCATCACCCAACTGTACTCCTACTATACTTACAACATGCTGAAAAACCACGGCCGTGAGATTGAGAACCCCCGTGATGTGTTACTCAGGGTTGGTCAGATGGCCTTCAAAGGAGTGTCCGAGAAGAAGATTGTGTTTACAGATGGAGATTTGATCAAGTTCAATCTGCAGCCTTCACAGTTCCTGTCCGGGTTCCTGATGGAGCTTTTGGAGAGAGAGGATTCTGCCCAGAGCGTGGTGTACACATTCCCACACCTCACCATCCAAGAGTTTGTAGCTGCAGTCGCACAATTCCTGAATCCACATCCCGGGGATATCCTGAAATTCCTCACTGAAGCCCACAACACGACAGATGGGCGATTTGAGGTATTTCTTCGATTTGTTGCTGGTCTCTCCAACCCAATGACAGCTCGGGGACTGGAGGAATTTCTGGGTCCATTTGCGCATCAAACAACCTACCGGGTGATTGACTGGGTGAAGGAGGAGGTTAAACGCCAGAGTGGAAACACATGGAGTGAAACTGGTAAAAGGCGCCTCCTGAACACATTGCACTACGTGTTTGAGTCTCAGAATCGTGGACTGGCTCAGTCCGCACTAGAATCCGTGGACACACTTTCATTCAGTGGAATGACACTGACCCCGATTGACTGCGCGGTCCTGTCTCATGTCATCGGACTCTGTGATACAATAAAAGATCTCAACCTGGAGAACTGCAACATTCAGTGTGAAGGAATCCAGCGGCTGGGACATGGGCTGCACAAGTGCCAGGAGTTGAGGTAACTTGATTTATCTCTCACTCTGAACTATGAATCTGATCCATTCTGTTGTTTCAAATTTGGTAAAATTGTGGATTGGGTGGTGAAGAAAGCTTTCGGTACGCTGGCCTGTATAAATCTGAGCATTGAGTATAGTAGTTGGGATGTAATGTTAAAATTGTACAAAGCATTGGAAAGGCCGAATGTGGAGTATTGTGTACAGTTCTGGTCACCGAATTATAGGATATATGTCAACAAAATAGAGAGAGTACAGAGGAGATTTACTAGAATGTTACCTGGGTTTCAGCACCTAAGTTACAGGGAAAGGTTGAACAAGTTATATCTTTATTCTTTGGAGCGTAGAAGGTTGAGGGGGGACTTGATAGAGGTATTTAAAATTATGAGGGGATAGGTAGATAGAGTTGACGTGGATAGGCTTTTTGCATTGAGAGTGGGGTGATTCAAACAAGAGGAGTTACGGGCAAAAGCTTAAGGGTACACGAGAGGGAATTTCTTTACTCAGAGAGCATTAGCTGTGTGGAACGAGCTTCCAGTAGAAGTGGTAGAGGCAGGGTCGGTGTTGTTATTTAAAGCAACATTGGATAGGTATATGGACAGGAAAGGAATGGAGGGTTATGGGCTGAGTGCGGGTCAGTGGGACTAGGTGAGAGTAAGTGTTCGGCACGTACTAGAATGGCCGAGTGGCTGTTTCCGTTCTGTAATTGCTATACGGTTATATATAAATTGCAGTAAATCAAATAATGTGACAAATAACTACAGGGCTGGTCTGTAATTACCCAAGGATATAAAGGCTTTGTGGGATGTTGGTGACTTCAGTGAATAACGGCCATTTGTTTAATGGTAGTAAATCACAGGAATGGCCCTGTTTCTCGCTGCCTGTGACACGTCCATTGACAATCTTACTTCTCACTGTTACTGACACCCAGACCGACACTGACTGCAGCTGATGGTTCAGAGCTTCACACAGCCTTCCCTGTCAGGAACAAGAGACCATCAGCAGACTGCCCCGGTGAGAAGGAAAGAAATACCATTGAGAGATTGTCCTACCCCACCCTTTCCCGTGTGTGACTCTCACCATCAGTCTAACCGTGTGACGGCTCACTAGCAGATACCCGGATCCCATTCGGTTAACTTCTCTACCGATTGTGGAGCTCAGTTCAGACGCACCACTCCCCTGAAATCTATTTCTGAATTGCTTCGTTTTGTAGGATTATCTTTTCCCATCGGCATCCTCCTCTGGGATCTCTTCCAGATCCCCTTCCTTCTGTAGGATGTGTTTTCCTTTCTTCTGTGGGATCACTCTACCCCATCCCCCTTCCTTTTGCAGCTTCAGACTTCACATCCCTTTACCTCAGGTAGGATCTCCCCCACCATCTCCCATCGACACATTCCTCATTCACAAATCTTTCTCACTGTGGGACTTCCTCCCACCCTTCAACACTGCTCCTTCCGAACCTCTCAGGTCAGGAACACTTTTCTAACATTCAGGGAATGAGACAAAATACGTGGAGTTTACAGTGTCATCCGACAGACAAAATTACTGACATTGGGTGAATTCCCTGGAGCAGGGCAGTGAGGGACATTAACAGTGATGGGAACTCTGATCAGTGATTTACCGAAGGGATTAATGTTTCCTGAAATATCCGAGTGAGAGAAATTCCCTCAGACCCACGGTTTGAATCACTTTGTTCATCAACTTGTCTGTTTGTGTTTAGAGTTGGGAAGAATAAACTGGGAGATTCAGGAGTGAAACTGGTGTCTGCGGCTCTGAGGAACCCGGAGTGTAAAATACAGGAACTGGAGTAAGTACCGGACTGTGGGAGATTGTGTTTACAGTCACTGGGTGTCTGACACTGAATTTTAATGTGATCAGTAATTGTGTTACTGATTAACACTGGGGATCTGTACCGTCTCCTGTCCCTCTGTGTCCTTCACCCTCACTCTCTGTCATCTTCAGGCTGGGGAATGTCGGTCTCACAGATTCTGGGGCCGAGGATCTCGCCTCCGCTCTCAGTACAAACCCATCACTGACGGGGCTGAGCCTGAGTGATAATGAACTGGGAGATTCAGGAGTGAAACTGGTGTCTGCGGCTCTGAGGAACCCGGAGTGTAAAATACAGAAATTGCGGTAAGTACCAGACTGTGGGAGATTGTGTTCACAGTCACTAGGTGTCTGACACTGAACATTAATGTGATCAGTGATAGTGTTACTGATAAACACTGGGGATCTGTACCGTCTCCTGTCTCTCTGTGTCCTTCACTCTCACTCTCTCTCATCTCCAGGCTGAACAAAGTCGGTCTGACAGATTCTGGGGCTGAGGATCTCGCCAGCGATCTCATTACAAATCGATCACTCATGGATCTGGACCTGAGTGCCAATACACTGGGAGATTCAGGGGTGAAACTGTTGTCTGCGGCTCTGAGGAACCCGGAATGTAAAATTCAGAGACTGTGGTAAGTGCCATACTGTGGGAGGTAGTGTTTACAGTCACTGGGTGTCTGACACTGAACATTAATGTGATCAGTAATTGTGTTAGTGTTAAACACTGGGGATTTGTACCGTCTCCTGTCTCTCTGTGTCCTTCACCCTCTCTCTCTTTCTCTCTCTCATCAGGCTGACTGGTGTCCATCTATCAGATTCTGGCGTCGAGGATCTCGTTTCAGCTATCATTATAAACCGATTAATAACGCGGTTGAACCTGGAATCAAACTGGCTCACAGACCGATCTATCCCCGCTCTTCGCCTCCTTATACTAGCACTCCCGAGTCTGGAGCGGATCGTGTAAGTGTTAAGGTTCAAGATGATTAACAAACAGCGGATGCGTGCGTTTTCTGGGGATATTTGTCTGTGAGTGTTGTTGAATCATTAGCCCCAGTCCCCTGTTACTGACACTGTTGTGTAATCTGTTTATTTCATCTTTATTCTCCCATCTGTTTCAGGCTGGTGGAGAATAAGTTCAGTCAAGCTGGAGAGAAGGAACTGATGACTCTCCAGGAAAGCAGACCTGGACTCAGAGTGATATTTGACCATCGGAATTTGTGAACATTTTCGCCCGCGCGATGTGTGCATTCAGGCAGATTTCCCAGTTTTGCCTTTACAGTCGCCTTTAACGGCTGTGCTCCAGAATTATTTCCAATAGACTCCGGCTCCAGCGGAGTGTGCTCTGACGTCAGAGACAGTCCCGCACCGAGTGCTTCCGTCTACAGTGCAGTGGCCCTGCTTCCGCCGGATGTCCTATTGCAGGTTTCGCCAAGGGGAACTGGGAAATTACACAGACAGGAATTAAACCGGAAGCCATTGTCAGTCTGGAACACCACTGTCCCGGGAGGGATTATCCGGGAAGGGGATCGTTTTTGTCACTTTGGGCTGAGGACAGTTCATTCGGCAATTTGCCTCTGTAATGATGTTAAATTAGCAGGCGCCTTGGTAGTAACCCTGGGTCTGCAGCGATCTCGGACACTGTCCTGGTGTGATTTTATAATCATCGTTTCCTTGATACAGAGTGACGGTGAGAAACGGGACTGATTATTCAACCTGTCACTCGTTGTCGCCAGTCAGTTAATTGTGTGCGACTGTGAGTGAGTCGGGAGCAGCTTCTTCATTTCCGCACGTCAGCAGCTCACACATTGTTTAATATACGTTTATCACGATGAAATCAATAAACCGCTGGAACTCCTTGCCGGATGAGTCAGACTAGAGAAACGAACTCACACCTGAGATTCCCGCTGAACCGCGCACCCAGTGCACTGAGACAGCGGTCCTGATCCACTCACGGCACAGCAGCCTCTCCTTCCAGCCTAATGAAGGACAGTCTCACAGAGTCTGATTGCCTCCCGCGCTCTCCTGGCTCGATACCTCTCCCATTATCTCCTCGCTCCCTAACCCGCGCTCTCCTCGTTCGATACCTCTCCCATTATCTCCTCGCTCCCTAACCCGCGCTCTCCTCGCTCGATACCTCTCCCATTATCTCCTCGCTCCCTAACCCGCGCTCTCCTCGCTCCATACCTCTCCCATTATCTCCTCGCTCCCTAACCCGCGCTCTCCTCGCTCCATACCTCTCCCATTATCTCCTCGCTCCCTAACCCGCGCTCTCCTCGCTCGATACCTCTCCCATTATCTCCTCGCTCCCTAACCCGCGCTCCCCTCGCTCCATACCTCTCCCATTATCTCCTCGCTCCCTAACCCGCGCTCCCCTCGCTCCATACCTCTCCCATTATCTCCTCGCTCCCTAACCCGCGCTCTCCTCGCTCCATACCTCTCCCATTATCTCCTCGCTCCCTAACCGACGCTCACCTCGCTCGATACCTCTCCCATTATCTCCTCGCTCCCTAACCCGCGCTCTCCTCGCTCCATACCTCTCCCATTATCTCCTCGCTCCCTAACCCGCGCTCTCCTCGCTCCATACCTCTCCCATTATCTCCTCGCTCCCTAACCCGCGCTCTCCTCGCTCGATACCTCTCCCATTATCTCCTCGCTCCCTAACCCGCGCTCTCCTCGCTCCATACATCTCCCATTATCTCCTCGCTCCCTAACCCGCGCTATCCTCGTTCGATACATCTCCCATTATCTCCTCGCTCCCTAACCCGCGCTCTCCTCGCTCGATACCTCTCCCATTATCTCCTCGCTCCCAAACCCGCGCTCTCCTCGCTCCATACCTCTCCCATTATCTCCTCGCTCCCTAACCCGCGTTCTCCTCGCTCCATACCTCTCCCATTATCTCCTCGCTCCCTAACCCGCGCTCTCCTCGCTCGATACCTCTCTCATTATCTCCTCGCTCCCTAACCCGCGCTCCCCTCGCTCCATACCTCTCCCATTATCTCCTCGCTCCCCAACCCGCGCTCCCCTCGCTCCATACCTCTCCCATTATCTCCTCGCTCCCTAACCCGCGCTCTCCTCGCTCCATACCTCTCCCATTATCTCCCCGCTCCCTAACCCGCCGTCTCCTCGCTCGATACCTCTCCCATTATCTCCTCGCTCCCTAACCCGCGCTCTCCTCGCTCGATACCTCTCCCATTATCTCCTCGCTCCCTAACCCGCGCTCTCCTCGCTCCATACATCTCCCATTATCTCCTCGCTCCCTAACCCGCGCTATCCTCGCCCGATACATCTCCCAGTATCTCCTCGCTCCCTACCCCGCGCTCTCCTCGCTCGATACCTCTCCCATTATCTCCTCGCTCCCTAACCCGCGCTCTCCTCGTTCGATACCTCTCCCATTATCTCCTCGCTCCCTAACCTGCGCTCTCCTCGCTCGATACCTCTCCCATTATCTCCTCGCTCCCTAACCCTCGCTCGATACCTCTCCCATTATCTCCTCGCTCCCTAACCCGCGCTCTCCTCGCTCGATACATCTCCCATTATCTCCTCGCTCCCTAACCCGCGCTCTCCTCGCTCCATACCTCTCCCATTATCTCCTCGCTCCCTAACCCGCGCTCTCCTCGCTCCATACATCTCCCATTATCTCCTCGCTCCCTAACCCGCGCTCTCCTCGCTCCATACATCTCCCATTATCTCCTCGCTCCCTAACCCGCGCTCTCCTCGCTCGATACCTCTCCCATTATCTCCTCGCTCCCTAACCCGCACTCTCCTCGCTCGATACCTCTCCCATTATCTCCTCGCTCCCTAACCCGCGCTCTCCTCGCTCCATACCTCTCCCATTATCTCCTCGCTCCCAAACCCGCGCTCTCCTCGCTCCATACCTCTCCCATTATCTCCTCGCTCCCTAACCGACGCTCTCCTCGCTCGATAGCTCTCCCATTACCTCCTCGCTCCCTAACCCGCTCTCTCCTCGCTCCATACATCTCCCATTATCTCCTCGCTCCCTAACCGACGCTCTCCTCGCTCCATACCTCTCCCATTATCTCCTTGCTCACTAACCCGCTCTCTCCTCGCTCCATACATCTCCCATTATCTACTCGCTCCCTAACCCGCTCTCTCCTCGCTCCATACCTCTCCCATTATCTCCTCGCTCCCTAACCCGCCGTCTCCTCGCTCCATACCTCTCCCATTATCTCCTCGCTCACTAACCCGCTCTCTCCTCGCTCCATACATCTCCCATTATCTCCTTGCTCACTAACCCGCGCTCTCCTCGCTCCATACATCTCCCATTATCTCCTCGCTCCCTAACCCGCGCTCTCCTCGCTCCATACCTCTCCCATTATCTCCTCGCTCCCTAACCCGCGCTCTCCTCGCTCGATACCTCTCCCATTATCTCCTCGCTCCCTAACCCGCACTCTCCTCGCTCGATACCTCTCCCATTATCTCCTCGCTCCCTAACCCGCGCTCTCCTCGCTCCATACCTCTCCCATTATCTCCTCGCTCCCAAACCCGCGCTCTCCTCGCTCCATACCTCTCCCATTATCTCCTCGCTCCCTAACCGACGCTCTCCTCGCTCGATAGCTCTCCCATTACCTCCTCGCTCCCTAACCCGCTCTCTCCTCGCTCCATACATCTCCCATTATCTCCTCGCTCCCTAACCGACGCTCTCCTCGCTCCATACCTCTCCCATTATCTCCTTGCTCACTAACCCGCTCTCTCCTCGCTCCATACATCTCCCATTATCTCCTCGCTCCCTAACCCGCTCTCTCCTCGCTCCATACCTCTCCCATTATCTCCTCGCTCCCTAACCCGCCGTCTCCTCGCTCCATACCTCTCCCATTATCTCCTCGCTCACTAACCCGCTCTCTCCTCGCTCCATACATCTCCCATTATCTCCTCGCTCACTAACCCGCGCTCTCCTCGCTCCATACCTCTCCCATTATCTCCTCGCTCCCTAACCCGCGCTCTCCTCGCTCCATACCTCTCCCATTATCTCCTCGCTCCCTAACCGACGCTCTCCTCGCTCGATACGTCTCCCATTACCTCCTCGCTCCCAAACCCGCGCTCTCCTCGCTCGATACCTCTCCCATTATCTCCTCGCTCCCAAACCCGCGCTCTCCTCGCTCGATACCTCTCCCATTATCTCCTCGCTCCCTAACCTGCGCTCTCCTCGCTCGATACCTCTCCCATTATCTCCTCGCTCCTTAACCGATGCTCTCCTCGCTCGATACCTCTCCCATTATCTCCTCGCTCCCTAACCGACGCTCTCCTCGCTCGTTGCTTCTCCCATTATCTCCTCGCTCCCTAACCCGCGCTCTCCTCGCTCCATACCTCTCCCATTATCTCCTCGCTCCCTAACCCGCGCTCTCCTCGCTCGATACCTCTCCCATTATCTCCTCGCTCCCTAACCGACGCTCTCCTCGCTCGATACCTCTCCCATTATCTCCTCGCTCACTAACCCGCTCTCTCCTCGCTCCATACCTCTCCCATTACCTCCTCGCTCCCTAACCCGCTCTCTCCTCGCTCCATACATCTCCCATTATCTCCTCGCTCCCTAACCGACGCTCTCCTCGCTCCATACCTCTCCCATTATCTCCTTGCTCACTAACCCGCTCTCTCCTCGCTCCATACATCTCCCATTATCTCCTCGCTCCCTAACCCGCTCTCTCCTCGCTCCATACCTCTCCCATTATCTCCTCGCTCCCTAACCCGCCGTCTCCTCGCTCCATACCTCTCCCATTATCTCCTCGCTCACTAACCCGCTCTCTCCTCGCTCCATACATCTCCCATTATCTCCTCGCTCACTAACCCGCGCTCTCCTCGCTCCATACCTCTCCCATTATCTCCTCGCTCCCTAACCGACGCTCTCCTCGCTCGATACGTCTCCCATTACCTCCTCGCTCCCAAACCCGCGCTCTCCTCGCTCGATACCTCTCCCATTATCTCCTCGCTCCCAAACCCGCGCTCTCCTCGCTCGATACCTCTCCCATTATCTCCTCGCTCCCTAACCTGCGCTCTCCTCGCTCGATACCTCTCCCATTATCTCCTCGCTCCTTAACCGATGCTCTCCTCGCTCGATACCTCTCCCATTATCTCCTCGCTCCCTAACCGACGCTCTCCTCGCTCGTTGCTTCTCCCATTATCTCCTCGCTCCCTAACCCGCGCTCTCCTCGCTCCATACCTCTCTCATTATCTCCTCGCTCCCTAACCCGCGCTCTCCTCGCTCGATACCTCTCCCATTATCTCCTCGCTCCCTAACCGACGCTCTCCTCGCTCGATACCTCTCCCATTATCTCCTCGCTCACTAACCCGCTCTCTCCTCGCTCCATACCTCTCCCATTATCTCCTCGCTCCCTAACCCGCGCTCTCCTCGCTCGATACCTCTCCCATTATCTCCTCGCTCCCTAACCCGCGCTCTCCTCGCTCGATACCTCTCCCATTATCTCCTCGCTCCCTAACCCGCCGTCTCCTCGCACGATACCTCTCCCATTATCTCCTCGCTCCCTAACCCGCGCTCTCCTCGCTAACTCCCCACGCTCTCCTGCCCCCATCCGCCTGCTCAACTTGCACGCCTCTGCGCCTGGGTTCACTCTTTGCACCTGCCACCGGCCTACTGTCCTTGCTGTAGCATGCCGTGCTTATCTTGCACCCACCATATCCGCGCTCTCTCGCTGCTGCGGTGTCACACCCCTTCCGTACTGCACAGCCCATTACTCTCCATTGTCGCATCTTCCCCATACCTATGAAAGTCTCTTAAAAATCTGGAATGTATCTGCCTTAAGAGTATAATGCCCAGGATCTCGTTCCCCACCTCCGGCGACTGCGCTCTCCTCGCTTCCCACCACCGGCCCGCACTCTGCATGCCCGACACACCCCCTTCCCCCACCACCGCAACTCACTCGGCTCTCCTGCCGAACTCTCCTCGCTGACCCCAGCACTCTACCTGCGCCAGCCCCCTAAATCCCTCCACTGCGCCTGAACTACCTCATACCTCTCCCCACTCACAGCCTACAAACTTCCATATTTCTGTCGTCCCTGTGCTTTTCTGAGAGTCTCTTAATTGTTCTTCATGCATGTGCTCCATAATAACCCTCGGCAGGGCATTCTTGACTTCCCCTCTCTCTGTGGAAATTTATCAACAAATAACTTACCCTAAATCTTCCTCCGCTTAATGTAAACAGTTGTGCCTATATTAGTATCTCTTTAAAATCCCTAATGTACCTTCTTCACCCACCATCCCAAGCAACGTATTCCAGGCATGATCCACAGTGCGTTAAAAAAAAAAACTACCCCCCATATCCCTATTGCAATTGTCACGTCTCACTTAAAATGTAAGCCCTCTGTTGTTTGATATTTCAACTGCGAAAAATATACTGTCCGTTTACTACGTCCATGCTTCTCATGAACTTGTAATCTGTACCTTCCTTCTCCTCCCCTCCAGAGAAAATAACCCAAGTTTATCCAAATTCATGTTATAGTCCATGTCCTTATAAACTCGTCTGCACCGTCTTCAAAGCCTCGACATTCCAGTTCAAATTCCAAAGTAAAATCTATTATCAGAGTAAACACGAGGAAATCTGCAGATGCTGGAAACTCAAACAACAACACACACAAAATGCTGGTGGAACACAGCAGGCCAGGAAGCATCTATAGGGAGAAGTGCTGTCAACGTTTAAGGTCTCGGCCCGAAACGTCGACAGCGCTTCTCCCTATAGATGCTGCCTGGCCTGCTGTGTTCCACCAGCATAAAGTAAAATCTATTATCAGAGTGCCTGCTTGTCATCTTACATAACACCGAGATTTTTTTTCTGTTTTTTTTTGTGCGGGTATATTTAGCGAATCTATAGAACAGTAACTATATTGTGTAAACATCAGCAACGACAGACTGTACACAGCTGTGCAAACGCAGATAGAAATTGCAGCAGGTCAAGTCGTTGTTGGTCCGGAGCAGACCGGTCTGTAGGCTTACACACCTGAACATCCCGACTGAAACAACTGAAATGTCCCTGTCGCTGCAACTTCCCAGACAAAGTGGGAGGAGGGATTTTATTCTGTTGATTTATTCAGATTGAATTCAAATTTCCAGCAACGTAGTGAGGTGATGAATACATTCCCAATGCTCAATGCTAGCTGCATGACGGAGAAAGGATTTCCACGTTATTTTATAAACAGAACGATCAATGTAGATTCGTAGATATTGATATTCCGCAGTGTGAAAGGTTCAGCAGGAGGTTCATGCAGCTGATCCACTGCTTCCATAATTGAAGGAGTTGCTCTCTGCTGAGGGATATTAAATTAAGTGGATGAGACAAGACGTGAGAGGTATAGTTTTAACGTGCTTGGACGTAGGTTTAGAGGAGATGTCGGATTTTTTTAATGCAGAGAGTCGTGAGTGCGTGGAATGGGCCATCGGCGGCGGTGGTGGGGGCGAAAACGATAGGGTCTTTTAAGAAACTCCTGGATGGCCAAATGGAGCTTAGGAAATAGAGGGCTATGGGTAAACCGTAGGTAGTTCTAAGGTGGGGACATGTTCGGGACAGCTTTGTGGGCCGAAGTGCCTGTACTGCGCAGTAGGTTTTCCATGTTTCTATGTAAGACGTGCCTATCACCTGTGATCCCATTGGACGAATAGAAAAAGCCTGACTCTAACTTTGGGAATGGGAGAGAGAGGGAAGAGATAAAGGAGGGTTGAAAGGATGGGGGAGAAAGGAAGAGGGGAGATATTCAGAGACGGCCCAGTGAGGAGTGCAGTGAGATGGAAAGGCAGAGGGATAGAGAGAGTAGAGAGACGGAACGAGCTGGAGAGGGAGAGAACAGGATAGTCAACATGTGACAGCAGGAGTTTGAGAGAGAGAGGACACAGAGATATAGGGAGAGGTAGTTGGCTGAAAAAGTTATACAGGGATGGCGAGAAAGAGAAGGGTGTGGGATGGAGGGAGAGGGAGTGGAGAGGGAGGGGTGGTTGTTGAAAACCCTTCTGAGTTTCTCTGAAGCTCCAGCTTCGGATGGCAAGACTCTGTTTTTCCGTTTGCTTTGCTCCTTACGGCTGTCTGCTGGGCTGACGTCCCTGATGTTTATTTTTGTTGTTGCTGTCTTGACGAAGGGCCAGTCCGGGTAGCGCACGCCTTCAAGACTTCTCTCAAATAGCTGCGCTCCCTGTCTTTAGCTGTAATATTGGTGGGCTTACACTCGGCGCCGCGATGTTGTGTTCTGATAACCCACAATTATGTTCTAATGAGTGATCAGAGTCAAACCGTAGATGGTGATCTGTCCGTGTTGTTTTCCTGTAAACTTCAATATCCAGATGTCCATTTCCTTTGATAAGGACTCCACAGTCTAAAAAAAAGGCAGTCCATTGTTCTCGACGCGTCCGGTGTAAATTTAATGTTTTCATCCACCGAGCTGATGTGTTCTGTGAAGGCTTTTGCATCATGTAGTTTGAGGTTAACCCTATAACAATTACAGCATGGAAACAGGCCATCTCAGTCCTTCCAGTCTGTGCCGAACGCTTACTCTCACCTAGTCCCACCGACCTGCATTCAGCCCATAACCCTCCATTCCTTTCCTGTCCATATACCTATTGAGTTTTTAAAAACAATATAGAACCTTCATCTACCACTTCTACTGGAAGCTCGTTCCACACAGCTACTACACTCTGAGTAAAGAAATTCCCGCTCGTGTTACCCCTAAACTTTTGCCCCCTAACTCTCAACTCATGTCCTCTTGTTTGAATCTCCGCTACTCTCAAAGGAAAAAAGCCTAAACACGTCAACTCTAACCCGCTCATAATTTTAAATAACTCTATCAAGTCCCCCCTCAACCTTCTATGCTCCAAAGAATAAAGACCTAATTTGTTCAACCTTTCCCTGTAACTTAGGTGCTGAAAACCAGGTAACAAATCCAAGTCAGCGTAGGAGCTTGACCCAGGTTTCATCCTCATTCCTGAGCCAATGACCGGCTGATGTTCCAGTTCCCTTGGCTTGCTACTGTCTGATAATGATAGCTGGGTCAGGGATAGTATGGGGGGGGTGATAGAGATGTTACAGTGATATTACGGTGTGGGCAGAATGCAGAGAGTTATAGAGACCAAGAAGGGGGAGATAGTGCTGTTACAGTGAGGGTGGGAGAATAGACAGAGAGGATGAGATAGAGAGAGATAAACACGGCGTAGCGGGTAGGGAGGCGGGAGACAGAGACACGGAGGAGAGAGTGAGAATAGAAAGGGAGCGGGGAGGTAAAGCGAGAGGAGGGGGAGAGGGAGATGCAGAGGAGCCGGAAGGCGGGTAGGGAATTGCGGAGGGAGGAGGCGAGGACTCCACTCTGGCCCTCAACTTTCCGTGTGCCGAGATGTACTTGTCCTGGTTTTGTGAGTCTTCACGGAGAGACAGAGACACACAGTCAGAGACGGCAAGAGAAGGGGGGAGGGTGAGGGTTCCTCACACAACTCGGTGGGGTTTGGGTGTTTGTCCCGGGGTCGCGGTTTCTCATGGAAAGAAGGGATGAGCCGGAGCAGTGGAAGCGTCCTACGATCAAACCAGGAACCGTCGGGTCGATGTAAATCTCCAGGACCATGGATTCTCTGTATTAGTGAGACAAATCCCTCCGACATTCCCTCCAATTCCACCTCCTTGCGCCTGTGCTCTCTCTCCACACCCCTCCCTTCCCACTCCCCTCGCTCAAATTGTTTCCTCTCCCGCTCATTCGAGAACTCTCTCCCTCCATCGTCATTCTCTCTCTTTCAGTCCTCCCTTCCATGAGCCCCTCTTCACTCTCCCGCTCTCCCTCTCGTCCACCTTCTCCTCTCCGTTCCTCACATTCCATCTCTTATTCTCTCTCTTTCCCCCGTTTGCTCGCCCTCTCTTTTCTCCCTCTGTCGCTCAGTCCCTCAACAAGTCTCCCTGTCCTCACGTTTGCCGTCTCCACCTCTTACTTTTCCAGGTCACGCCTCAAACTCCCCCTTCTCTAACCCTATCTAACCAGACTGCCCTCTGTTAGCCACTTATCACTCTCCGGCAACACCAATCTCACTCCCTCCCCCCTATCTCCTCACTCTCACTGTTCATTGCCCCGCCACCCCCGACTCACTCGATCACCCTCCCCAACATCCTCAGTCTCTCTCTTCCCCCTGGTCTCTTTAGCAGCTGCTCATCCGGTGTTTGTTTGTGTCGCTCTGATCCCCGTGTCGACACAGACTTCCTCTGACAACGGTTACTTCCACTCTCTGAGCTCAGAGACGCAGAGGATCCTCGACAGGAGGACTGAGCGATACTTACATGAATGCAAAGTTCGCCAAGATGGAATCACGGTCTCCTTCCAGAGGTGAGTGGGGCAGAAAGACGGAGGGAGAGAGTACCATTACGTGTCTGATCTAGGCTGTGTTTGATCGGACAGGTGGAGGGAGTTCCGCTCTCTGTCTGAGTCCTGGAGTGTTAGCTGGAATGGTGTGGAGGGAGATTCACTCTGGGTCTGACCCCAGGAATGTGTGATGGGACGGTGTGGAAGGAGATTCACTCTGTGTCTGACCCCGGGAGTGTGTGATGGGACGGTGTGCAGGGAGATTCACTCTGTGTCTGACCCCAGGAATGTGTGATGGGACGGTGTGGAGGGAGATTCACTCTGTGTCTGACCCCGGGAGTGTGTGATGGGACGGTGTGGAGGAAGATTCACTCTGTGTCTGACCCCAGGAATGTGTGATGGGACGGTGTGGAAGGAGCTTCACTCTTTGTCTGACCCCGGGAGTGTGTGATGGGATGGTGTGGAGGGAGGTTCACTCTGTGTCTGACCCCGGGAGGGTGTGATGGGACGGTGTGGAGGGAGATTCACTCTGTGTCTGATCCCGGGACTTTATGATGGGACGCTGTGGAGGGAGATTCACTCTGTGTCTGAACACGGGAGTGTGTGATGGGACGGTGTGGAGAGAGATTCACTCTGTGTCTGACCCCCGGAGTGTGTGATGGGACGGTGAGGAGGGAGATTCACTCTGTGTCTGACCCCGGGAGTGTGTGATGGGACGGTGTGGAGGGAGATTCACTCTCTGTCTGACCGCGGGAGTGTGCGATGGGACGGTGTGGAGGGAGATTCACTCTCTGTCTGACCGCGGGAGTGTGTGAAGGGACGGGGAATTCACTCTGTTTCCGACCCTCATTGCACTTCCCTGAGCTGCACCTGGTGTGTCATACGTTGGACCTAATTTCCCGGCCCTGCCTGAGCCCCGTCTCCGGACAGAGGGACGTCAGTTTCATCTTCGTTGGTTTGGCTGTGTTGAGGTGGCGTGGAGCTGACCCGAGTGATTCCCTGATTGAGAGGAAACTCGTGAGAGCGGGATATAAGATGGGGCATAGTGAACGGGTGGAGGCGTGTGTGTGGGCGCTGTGCATTTGGAAGGACGGGGTGTAGGTATCGCCGTGGAAGTGACTCTGTGGGGGCTGCGTTAACAAAGATGTGAGGAGAGTGTGGCGTGGGAGAAGAAAATGCCGTGGGAAGGGGGCCGTGGTGTGTATGTCGTTGGAGGGACGGTGCGGAGGAAGGGGCATTGAGGAGTGATCGCTGGGTGATGACAGGTGATTTAGAAGAACCATTGAAGGAATGTTTAGCTCTGACGGGAATGGGGGCGGCGAGGGGGAGATTTCGATAACATTTTAATATCCACTCTCTCGCATTTCTAACCCACTATCCCCTCTCTCCACTTCTGCTTCTTGCCTGCCCACTCTCCCTTAATCTGTACCCCTCTCCTCGTCTCTGTTCCTTTCTTTCTTACTCTGTCCATTCACTTCCCCGCTCTTCCTTTGCCCCACCGATTTCCCCCCTCTGCCATCCCCTCTCTCCTCTTTCTTCCCCTCCTTCTCCCCTTTATTCTATCACCCACACCCCATCTCCCCCTTTTTCCCCCTTTCTCCACTCTCCCCTGTTACAGCTCTCTCTCTCTCTCTCCGTCCTCTGTCTCCTCTCTTCCTGTCTCTCACCTTCTGTCACTCTTCATCTGTCTCTTCCTCTCTGTCCCCTTTCCATCACCTTCTCCCAATCGTTCCCCTCTCTTCTTTGCCTTCTTCAGCGCACCATCTATCTGTGACCTCACCTTCAGGGAACTGTGCCCCTGTACCCCTGGGTCCCTCTGTACCAAAACACTCCCCAGGGCTCCTATCGGCCTGTGACTCCACTTTCAGGGAACTGTGTCCCTGTACCCCTGGGTCCCTCTGGTCTACAACACTACCCAGAGTCCCTGTCTACCCGTGACTCCACTTTCAGGGAACCGTATCCTTGTAACCCTGTGTCCCTCTGTTCCGCAACACTCCCCAGAATCACTGTCTACCAGTGACTCCATTTTCAGGTAACCGTGTCCCTGTACCCCTGGGTCCCTCTGTACCACAACACTTCGCAGGGTCCCTGTCAACCTGTGACTCCTCTTTCAGGGAACCGTGTCCCTGTACCTCTGGGTCCCTCTATTCTACAACACTCTCCATGGTCCTTGTCTACCCATGACTCCAATCTCAGGGAACCGTATGCTTGGACCCCATGGGTCCCTCCGTTCCACAATACTCCCCAGAGTCCCTATCTACCTGTGACTCCACTTTCAGGGAAACGTGGTCCTGTACCCCATGGTCCCTCTGTTCTACAACACTCCCTAGTGTCCCGGCCTACCTGTTACTCCACTTTTAAGGAATGGTGTTCCTGTATCTTGGGTCCCTCTGTCCTGCATCACTTTCCTGGAATCCCCTCTCCCCAATGTGCCATCTCGGTTGTCATACTGAAATACGATAGCTTGCACTTCTCTATTCTAAATTGCATTTGCCTCCTCGGCACAGCTCCCCAGCCAATCGAGATCCCACTATAGAGATAGCTATATTCTCAGTTTACCAAACAACCAACGATAGTTCCGTTTGAAGATTACCAACAACACCTTGCATAATCTGCTACAAATGGTAAATAGAGTTGACAATGATCACTGGACCCACCTGCGTTTCCCTGGTAAATACCATTAAGACGGGCTTCTACTCTGGGAAACGACCATGGACATTTAATGTCTGTAAGTCAAGTCATCTGTGTCGTCGTTTAAATCTATGTTCATTACATCTACCATCCCTACCTCTCGGTCCTCGATAACCAAATGAATCCCACAGATATCCATGGGCTCAACATCATCCTCCAGAGTAGTTTACCATCTGGGCCGTTGCTGCCCGGCTGATATCAGACTGCGAAACCGTCCCCTAGCAAGATAAGATGGACTCTTCACCTCACAATCTGCCGGTGCACCTCATTGTCCGCCTGCACCTCTTTTCCTCGGTACGCGTGACACTTTATTCTGCACTCTGTGATTGATTTGCCTTGTTCTCCAGTAAAGTGACCTGTATCTATGGATGTAACTGGGACCTCTCCTGTCTGTGATGTATATAAATAATCTGTTGACAATGTAGATCAGTGGGTTAGTAGATTTGCAGATGGGCCGAAGGTAGGTGGTGTTGTGGAAAATTTTCCAGAAGACAATAAGACAAAGGAGCAGAAGTCGGCCATTCGGCCCATGGAGTCTGCTCTGCCATTTCATCATGGGCTGATCTAATCTCCCCTTTAGTCCCATTCCCCCGCCTTCTCACCATAACCTTTGATGCCCTGACTATTCAGATACTAATCAATCTCTGCCTTAAATACACCCAATGACTTAGTCTCCACTGCCACCCGTGGCAACAAATTCAAGAGATTCACCACCCTCTGGCCAAAAAATTCGCAATCCATCTTCTGAATGGGCGCCCTACAATCCTCAAGTTGTGTCCTCTCGTACTAGACTCCCCCACCGTGGGAAACAACTTTGCCACATCCACTCTGTCCAGGCCTTTCAGAATTCGATATGTTTCTATGAGGTCCCCGCTCATTCTTCTAAACTCCAAGGAGTACAGTCCAAGAGCGGTCAAACGTTCCTCACATGTTAACCCTCTCATTCCCGGAATCATTCCAGTGAATCTTTTCTGAACCCTCTCCTATGTCAGCACATCCTTTCTTAAATAAGGAGCCCAAACTGGGATATTCACTGGGATATGGATCATTTACAGATATGGGTTGGAGAAAGGGCAGATGCAGATTAACCCAGTAAAAACGGAAAATTTTGTTCTTTGGTATGACAAATGCGAAGAGAAGGCTCACTATTAAAGCCAGCGCCCAGAGCAGTGGGATCTTGGGGCCCAGTGTCATTGCTCGTGGCTACACAGTTTGATAGGATGTTTGAGATGTCGAATGCCATGGTTGCCTTTATTAGTCGGGGCGTTATGTCAGCAAGTCAGGAGGTTATGCTGCAACATTATAGTGCTCAGATTGGGCTGTATCAGGCAGATTGTGTAGACTTCCGGTCACCACATTATCGGAAGGATGTCGGGGCTTTGGAGAGCCTCCAGAGAGGGCCAACAGGACGCCGCCCGGATTCGAAGACGTGTGTTACAACGAGAGGTCCGGAACATGGGTTGTTTTCCCTGGAGTGGCGGAAGATGCGGGGAGATAGGACAGAGGTTTATAAGATTATCGGAGGCACAGACAGAGTAGACTGACCGCACCTTATTTATTTTTTATTCAGAGTTGAAATGCCCAGTAACAGAAGGGAACGTACTCGAGAAAATACTGTGAGTCTGTTCTGTGCTGAACTGCTTGCTCGGTCTTCTCTCTGTGATAACAATAATCCAGTTTCCAAGTCTACCAGGCGGAATGCCCCGAACAGGCGAAATCGAGATTATTACCCCGGTTTTCATCCGAGTTTTCCCCACAGACAGCAAAGGTCTCAGTGCGGATCCGTGCCTAACGCCACTTGTCACTGACGTGCATCGCAAATTTGTGAATGAATCTCGCATGAGAGGGACAAAGTCAAAGGCCCGTCAGAAGTCAATTCTTTAACGCCCTACCTACCTGTACTATCAACGCAAGATCCCTTTGTCGGTCGGCATTTAAAATACCTGCCGTTAACTCTGTTCTTACCCTGCCCTGACCCTTTACATTTGGCTTGGCAAAGCGCAAAACCTCACACTTAACCGGGTTAAACTCCATCTCCCTTTTCCCCACCCACAGTTACAACTGATCGATATCCCACTGAATCCGTGGGCGATTTTCCACACAGTCCACAATATCACCAAACTTTGGGCGATTCGCAAGTTTACAACCCACCCAACTCCATTTTCATCCTTGACTGTCCGATACATCAAAAATACCAGAGGTCCCGGGCAGGTCACTGCGGAACACGATTAGTCTCAGACCACGAGCGAGAATTAGTCCCATGCGTCACTTCCTCTGGCTAGTGTGGGCAGGCCAACTCAAAGTCAAAAGCTCAGTATTCAAAATACATTTCTCATCAAATCTTTATTCAGATAATTACCAATCTCTGAACAATATACAACTAAGAAAAATCAATCAGTCATTAGACAGTCTTTGCCGAGTACAGGATTTGGGACTGTCAAAGACGCCGGCTGGAAAGTGGATGAGATTGAGAGAGCCGGGAGGGGGTGATCGTGGTGTCAGGAGAGAGCGCGGGTGGCGGGTGGAAGTCAATCCCACTGGGGGACACGGATAAATTCACGCACACGCTGAATGGTCTCTCCACAGCTGCGCATGTACAGGAGCCGAGACATAGACCGTGCCGTAAGATCTGCCTACTCTGCCTCGTTACGTCCGTCCTCGTCGCGATAGTTGCCGGGCTCTCGATCCATGGTGAGTCAAACAGGCTGCGTGTGGAGTCAGACAGGAAAGAAACGGTGTGGATTCAGGTGACCACGTAAAATCTCACAGTGACGCCGACACAACCCTCACTTTTGACACCAACACGCTCATTACCGTGACACTGATACGCCCCACACCAACACCCCTTCATGCTAACTCCGACTCGCCAATCAACGTGACAACAATAGCACCCTGACAGTGACACGTCCGCGGACACTGAACACTCGTGTCACCGATGGGTTTCAATGAGATCCCCACTTCACCCTTCTGACCTCCAGTGAGTCCAGGCCCAGAGCTATGAAATGTTCTTCATTCGACAAGCCTGAAATCATTTTGGTGATTCTCCTTTGAATCATCTCCAATGTCAACACATCCATTCTTAGATAAGGGGACCCACAGCTGCTCATAATACTCCACCTGAGGCCTCACCAGGGCTTTATAAAGGCTCAATATGAGATCCTTGCTTTTGTACTCTAGTCCGCTCGAAATCAATGCTAGCGTCTCATTTTCCTTCCTCACCACAGACTCAACCAGCATATTCACCTTCAGAGAACTCGGCCTCTCTCCGTTGTTGAAGGGTGGAGTGACACCAGCAACTTCCGAGTCTCCGGAACCAGGGCAGTATCCAATTCTTCTTGAATAAGCATTAACAAAGATCCACGATTTCTTCAGCTGCCTCCTTCAGAACCCTGGGTGTAGACAATCTATTCAAAATGACTTATCCACCTTCACACCCCTCACTTTCTCCAGCACCTTCTCTACACATGGCAGCGTTACTCACTTCTGCCCTCAGACTGTCTCCAACACTTCAGAACCCTGGGTGTAGACAATCTATTTAAAATGACTTATCCACCTTCACACCCCTCACTTTCTCCAGCACCTTCTCTACACATGGCTCCGTTACTCCCTTCTGTCCTCAGACTGTGTCCAACCTCAGGCATACGGCTGGTGCCTTTCACAGTAAATACTCAAGCAAAATATTTATTCCGTTCCTTCACCATCACCCTGTCGCCCATTACTATCATTTTCCAGTGATCCAATATCTACTCTCGGCTCTCTTTTACACTCTATATATCTGAAGAAACATTTCATTTCCTCTTTGATATATTTGGCTTTTTAACATTGCAGTTCCGTGACTCGATCCACAATGATTCTGCACCTGACGATCCTCTGTCAATACTCTCCAATGGTTTGATTTCATTTATTTTGCCAACAATGCCAAGCCTCTCTATCAGCCTACATGCCTTGTTTTCCGCTACAAGTTAATAGATAACATAGAATAATAAATAAATACTTAAACAAACAAACAAATAAATAATTATAAATAGATAGATAGATAGATACATTTTAGTATATAGAATAGATAATAAATCGAGCAAAACAGAAATTCGATATATTAAAAAGTGAGGTAGTGTCCAAGTGTTCAGGTTCCATTTAGAAATCGGGCGGCGGAGGGGAAGGATCTGTTCCTGATCCACTGAGTGTTTGCATTCAGGCTCCTGTTCCTCATTCCTGATGGTAAGAGTGAGAAGAGGGCGTACCTGGCTGCTGGAGGTCCTTAATAATGGTCTCTGCCTTCCAGGGAAAACGTTCACTAATATTGTCCTGGGTACTTTGTAAGCTGACAAGCCTCAGAAAATTCTGCTGCTACTTTCGGTCCTGTACAGTAGCTCCTCCATGCCAGAGTGATGCAGTCTGTCAGAAAGCTCTCCACGGTACAACTATAGACGTTTTGGAATGCATTTGTTGACGTGCCAAATCCCTTCAACTCCTAATAAATTATAGCCGCTGTCTTGCCTTCTTTATAACAACAATGATATGTTGGGACCAGATAGATCCTCAGAGATCTTGACACCCAGGAACTTGAAGCTGCTCACTCTATCCAGTTCTGATCCCGTTATGAATTTTGGTATGTGTTCCTTCGTCTTAACCTTCCTGAAGTCCAGAATAAGCTCTTTCGTCTTACTGGCGGTGAGTGCCAGGCGGTTGTCGCCTTGCCAGAAATCTATCAGATTCACCAGAATGATCTTAAACTGGAATCTGAAGTTCTCTGATGATAGTTGTCTTCTCAAAGGAGGTGAAAACATCAGGATGAAACAGTGAGAGTCAGTAAATACTTTGCCAGCTGATCTGTGCTGAGCCAGCAAGAGATTTAAGATGTGCATGGGGCCTTATGGCACTTTTCGGCGGGCTTAAGTCATCGCGAGCAGTCGCTTGTTTTCCAGAGAGCCAGCAAGAGGTTTAAAACCTGACCGGCCTTTTGGGATCTTTTTGCAGTCTTCTGTCATAGCGATTTTTTGGGTAATTTGCGATGGCTAACAACGAGTTAGACTTAACCGGAGCGGCCATTGTGTGAGTGATCCAGTGTTAGAGTGGAGGGAATAACCTGGGTGTTGCGGGTCATTCTTCATCCAGCTGATACAGATATCTAAAAGTCGGTCGCTGCAACAATGCTTCAGGCACCAACACACCTCGCAGCGTGACAATTACACGCACTTCACCATGTCACCGACACGCCCTTCACCATCAAACAGAAATTCATCTCAGAGTGACGAGAAGTCATCTTTCACCGTGACACTGACACATCCCTCACAGGAACACTGAAACAGCCTTTCCGTAACACTGGCAATCTCCTCTCCGTGACAAAGACGCACCCCTCTCCACGACACGGACACAACCCACAACGTGATACCCACACTCCCCTCACTGTTGACCGACTCGTGAATCACCGTGACACAGACACACACCTCACCATTTCTCTCAGTGTTACAGATCCGTCAGTCTCTGCTCGCCTCCGATCAAAAGTACCTGAGACTTTGGGAGCAACATCAGGAGATGAACAGGACCCAGTGCCAATGTCCAGTACAAATCCACGAGCCGAACTCAACCCTGGAATCCATGACATCAGATAATTCCGTCTTGGATCTCTCCCAGAGCACCTGTCTAAAGAACATTTCCGTCCCAAGCAACAACGTCTCCATCCTCGAACATACATTGTTTATCCTCGAAAGAAACCACTCCATCCTTGAAAACAAATTGTTCGCCCTGGAAAGCAACCTCTCGGTCATGAGCACCGATCTCTCCGATCAGCATCAAACGCAAACCGATCTCCGTCACAACTTCAGTCACCTCGAACTGAAGTGTAGAACTCTCAACGAAACCAAGGCTCAAATCTGCCAGCTGCTGACCAGCAGAAAAGGTGAGAGAACATCCGCCATTCTCCCGCTCCTATACCCTGTGGCCGATCTCCTGAATGTGCAATGAGAAGGTCCGATTGGAGAGACACACACAGTCTGACTCCCGGTGTGTGTGATGAGACGGTGTGGGTGGAACGACACCCAATGTCCCACTCCGGGAGTGTATGGACAGGTGGAGAGAGTGCCACCTAGTGTCTGTACCCGGGATTGCATGATACAGCGCTACAGAGGCAGCTTCTCTCAGCGTCTGGCATTGCTGCATAGGGACTGTCACTCTGCGTTTGACACCCGGTGTTTTTGTTAGCAGCTGCGCTCTCTGTCTGACCACGAGTATGTGTGACTTGACAGTGTGGATAGAAATTCTGTCTGTGGCCGACCCGACAGTCTATAATGTAAATGTGTGGAGGGAGCTTCATTCTGTGTGACCACGGGAGTCTAAGAATGGACTGAGTGCAGGAAGCATTACTCTGTGTGACAGCGGGAGGGCGTGATGGAACGGTGACGAGGCAGTTTGACTCTGTCTAACCACGGGAGTGTGCGATGGGACGGTGACGGCTGTGTTGCACTCTGTGTCTGACATCAGTGTGTGTGATAGGACGGTGTGCAGCAGATTTTACACTCTGCCTGACTACTTCAGTGTGTCAGGGGATGGTATGGAGGGAGATTCACTCCGTTTTGGACTCCACGGTTCTGTGATGGGACGGTGTGGAGTTATCCTCTATCTGTATCTGACTCTCAGCGGACGTAATTGACAATACTGTTCCTTGTTCCTGATTTCCAGATAAAGTGTGTTCCCAGGACTGGATCAGAAATCAAGGCCTGTGTTATTTCATTTCCACTTTTGAAAGTTCTTACGAGGGGGCGAAGCAACTTTGTTCTATCTCTGCTTCAAAGCTTCTTGAAATAAATTCAAACGAGGAAGAGGTATGTGACAGATTGACAGAAGAAATATCCATATCAGAGTGAATTTACCTCCACACCGTCCCATCGCATTCTCCCGGTGACAGACACAGAGTGAATCTCCCTCCACACCGTTCAAACACACACTCCCAAGGTCAGACAACGAGTGAATCTCCCTCCACACCGTCCCTTCATGTACTCCCGGGGTCAAACACAGAGTGAATCACCCTCCACACCGTACCATCACACACTCCCGGGGTCAAAGGCGGATTGAATCTCCCCTCTACTCCGTCCCATCACACACTCCCGGGGTCAGACACAGAGTGAATCCCCCTCCACACCGTCCCATCACACACCCCGGGGTCAGACAGAGTGACTCTCCCTCCACACCGTCCCATCACACAGTCCCCAGGTCAGACATAAAATGATGGTCCTTAAATTGTGCTCGATTTCAATCATTAATGATGGCAATTTAACTTCACAGAATTTTGTTAACAACGCTGTACGCGGAGAAGACAGTTCATACTGGATCGGAACATGCAAAGCCGGGTGAGAGTTGGGGTCATGTCGGTTTCGGAGAGGGATTGGGCAATGGGATTTATTTCGAGAACTGACACAAATTTGTGGGGGAAGTGGGGTACGTGGTGCTTTTGGGGGATGCATATGTGCTGGATCACTGGGGATATTTTCAGGACAGAACCAGGTCAATGGGGAGAGTGTAAGGCGGTAGGATTATTCTGTGGCCTTGCATCCCCTGCAGGAACAGACTGGGCAGTTCGATTAATTTGGAGACGAACGCAGTCTGAGGGAGTAAAGTGGAAAGGGGGACTATTTTGGGGACTAACATGGGTCCTTGGAGAGCAAATGCTGCGGTGAGTCTATTTGGGGAGGGACAGGGAGTGGAGTACTGCGATTAATTTGAGACTGACACGGTGGGGTGTCTAATCTCTGTGGGGTGAGATTAGTCAATGCGGTTGGTTTGGGGACCGAGACGGGCTCTTGGTAGGGAGCGGACAGTTGGTTTAATCTGTGGGCTGTCATGGACTGTGGGAAGGGAGTGGAAAGTGAGAGTGTTTTGGTGATTGGCACATGTCTGTAGGCAGAAGTTTGGACAGTGGGATTATATTGGCAACTGGCACGGGGCTGTGGGTGGAGAGCAGGATGTACGAGTGCTTTGAGGCCTTGGGAGAGAGAGTGTATCAGTGTGAGTATTTTGGGGATTGAGACAGGGCTGAGGGGAGAGTGGAGCAGTGTGATTAGTTTGGGGACAGACACGGTTCCTTTGGAGAGAGTGGGTCTGTGGGAGTATCTTCGGAACGGAGACAAGGTCGTGGGGAGAGGCCTCGGCTCTGGGAGTAATTTGAGGAGGCACAGGGTACAGCGGGGAGAAGATGTGATCGTCGGGTTATTTTGGGGAAAGACAGCGCAGTGAGTAGAGTGTTGGGCAAGGGATTATTCGGGGACTGACACAGCGCTGCGGAGAATGGGTCAATGACAGTATTTTGGAAACTGGAACAGATATGTGTGGAGAGAGAGGGTCAGAGTGAGTATTATGGGGATTGACACCGGTCGGTGAGGAGAGATTGAGACAGTGGGAGTATTCAGGGGACTGACACCGGGCTGTCTGCTGGAGTTGTGTTGTCCCTTTTGAAATTGTTTATCTCCCCTTGACAGGGAAGCGTCCTCGACCGTCGTGTACAAGGTGAACGCTGGAAAGTTCGAATGCAGTGAATGTAAATTCAGTTGGCTTGGAAGTTGCAAAAATGATCAGCACCGTTTCATTTGTGAGAAGCCTGCAGCTTTGTTCCCGGATATTCCTGAAAAGATCCGGGATCGCTGTCAAAATCCCGGGGAACCGAGTTAAATCAAGTGGCATCATTCTCTTACCCCAATTCCAGCTCTCTCCCAGACTCTGACAAACCCATCCGCTCCGCCTCTTGCCCCTACACTAATCTCCTCTCTCTACCAATGGCACTCTTACTCAGCATCTCGCTCTCTCTTTACCCTCGTCCCTCCAAACTCTCGCTCTCTCATAACTCCTCCCCTGCCATCTCCCCTTATCTGATCCCCATGTTCTTTCCCCTCACTCTCAGGCCTCCCGCTCCCAGTATCAAAGGACTGTATAGGATGTTTACCGCCTGACTCATTATCTGTGACTTATCCGCCCTGGGCTTTGTATCTTTGCATGATCAGTACGTCGCAAGAATGCAAAATTAATGTAAGATGCAAAAAGAGAATAAATACTGCAAAAATGTGGACGCGGTGTCATACATTCAAAAATATGATGCCGGCGGGGCAGAAGGTGTTTCTCAATCTCTGAGATTTTTGTTTCTTGTTCCTCTTCCCCAATGGTAGAAATGAACAGGGTGCTTTTCCCTGGGCGAGCGGCCTCAGCAATGGATGCCGCCTTGTCGAGGCACCGCATCTTGACGATGTCCTCGATGTTGGGGAGGGTTGTGCCCGTGATGGAGCTGGTTGAGTCAACATCCTGCTGCCGCCTCTGGCTACCTTGTGCATTGCAGCCGCCGTACCAGGCGACGATGCAATAATTCCCAGCGATCATTTGTTGGTCTTCAATGAAAGACCAAACCTTCTCAAACGGCTAACGTTGTAATTCCTTCTGTAACGAGAGATCTATGGTGGTGATGGGAAATGTAGAGTATGGTCTGGAATACACTGAAACGCAGACTCGAAATAAACAGGACGACAGCAAATGCATCTGAAGTTTATATCGCTAAGAATAGTTCTCGAAGTGGATCTCCTACGGTTGAGCACTGAGTGCTCAGCACGGGGACGTCTACGACAGACTTTCCATGAAGCAATGTTGACAGGCAATAATTGTCAGTCTGAGTCTTAAAAGGGAAGTGACATATCATCACACTCCGGGAATGGACGTGCCGACACTTGGTTGCCTGGCGCTGTTCAGTCAGGAACATGACACGTTCTCCGTGTTTGCATGAATGTGTTGGTCCCACCAGGACAGATCCACTGAGATGCTGACACCCGGCAACACAGGAACCTAAAATCAGACCATGAGATATAGGAGCAGAATTAGGCCATCGAGTCTGCTGCGCCATTTCATCATGTCTGATCCAGGTCCCCCTCAGCCCGAATCTCCTGCCTTTTCACCGTATTCCTTCATGGTCTGAGTAATCACAATCTGTCATTCTCTGACTTCAATATATCTAAAGTCAGACTCCACAGCCGCCTGTGTAACCTGTTCTACATATTTACCAAACTCTGGCTGAATATATTCCTCCCAGTCTCCGTTCTAAAAGGACGGATCTCCATTCCGATGTGGGTCCACCGGTCTCGCCACGGGGAACCTTCTCTCCACATCTACTTTGTCGAAGCCTTTGAACATTCGATCGATTTCAACAACAACCCTCTCCCCGCCGCCCCCCTCATTCTTCTGAGTTCCAGCCATCAAACGCTCCTGATCCGATAAGCGTTTCGATCCCGGAAAGATTCCCGTGAACTTCCTCTCAACCCTTCTCAATGCAAGCTCATCTGGCCGGTATAGATAAGGGACCCAGTACCGCTCACAGTTTTCCAAGTGAGGCCTCACCAGTACTTTATAAAGTCTCAACGCTACATCCTTGTTTTCATATTCTAATCCTTTCGACAAGAATGCGATCATTGTATTTGGCTTCCTCGCCAGGGACTCCACCTGGAAATGATCCTTTAGGGAATCCTGCACGATGTCTACCAAGTCCCTTTGCAACTCATGTGTTTGAATTCTCTCACCATTTATTAAACAGTCTATGCCTTTATATCTTCTACCAAAGTGCATGGCCATACACATCCCGACACTGTGATCCACCCGCCGCTTCTTTCCCCATTCGCCCAATCCCTCTGAACCCTTCTGTAGCCTCTCTGCTTCCTCTACCCGACCTGTAGATCGGTGACGTCACAGCCGATCTGCACTGACTGAGGTTTCCCGATGAGGATGTCCATCATCCAGTTACAGGGGGAGGTTCACTGGCCCAGGATCTGGAGCTTGTGGAGTTGTATTATACAAGCTTGTTGAGCTTGTGAATGGGCGACCGTATGGCAGTTACAGTTTAATGTGGATAAATGTGAAGTTATCCACTTTGGTGGCAAGAACAGGAAGGCTACTATCTAAATGGAGTCAAGTTAGGAAAAGGGGAAGTACAACGAGATCTAGGTGTCCTTGTCCATCAGACAATGAAAGCAAGCATGCAGGTACAGCAGGCAGTGAAGAAAGCCAATGGCATGCTGGCCTTTATACCAAGAGGAATTGAGTATAGGAGTAAAGAGATCCTTCTGCAGCTGTACAGGGCCCTGGTGAGACCCCAGCTGGAGTATTGTCTGTAGTTTTGGTCTTCAAATTTGAGGAAGGACATTCTTGCCATTGAGGGAGTGCAGCGTAGGTTCACAAGGTTAATTCCCGGATTGGCGGAACTGTTGTATGTTGAAAGATTGGAGCGACTGGTCTTGTATACTCTGGAATTTAGAAGTATGAGAGGGGATCGGATTGAGACATACAAGATTATTAAGGGATTGGACACGCCGGAGGCAGGATGCATGTTTCCGCTGATGGGTGAGTTCAGAACTATAGGCCACAGTTTAAGAATAAGGGGTCGGCAATTTAGAACAGAGATGCGGAAAAACCTTTTCACCCAGAGTGTGGTAGATATGTGGAATGCTTTGCCCCAGAAGGCAATGGAGGCCAGGTCTCTGGATTCTTTCAAGAGAGAGGTAGATAGAGCTCTTATAGATAGCAGGGTCAAGGGATATGGGGAAAGGGCAGGAACAGGGTACTGATTGTATATGATCAGCCATGATCACAGTGAATGGCGGGGATGGCTAGAAGAGCCGAATGGCCTACTCCTGCACCTACATATTGTTTATTGTCTATTGACATGGAAACATAAGTCGTGAATGGTACTGACAATATTGTAGCAGACTGTTTGTCTAGATATTAAGTTTGAATTTGTATTGCTTTGCTACATTACTTGATAATTACACATGTATTGCTTTTTGCTGTATACTCGATAAATAAGACAACAAAAATTGCTATTTCATCTTATTTTTTCTAAAAGGGAGGGAGGTATGACGATATCTGAAGTATCGTTCTAAGTGGACTGCTCCTTAAAAAGAGAGAGGGCGAACAGCGCGTGTGTTAATTTCAGCAACCGAGAGAGAGAGAGAGAGAGAGAGAGAGAGAGAGAGAGAGAGAGAGAGAGAGAGAGAGAGAGAGAGGAGAGAGAGAGAGAGAGAGAGAGAGAGAGAGAGAGGGAGAGAGAGAGAGAGAGAGAGAGAGAGAGAGAGAGAGAGAGAGAGAGGGGGGGGGTCTGTGAGTTCCTTCGAAACTGAAAGGCGGAGCTATATGATGGACAGCTCATGTTCCGCCTTGTGATATATATACATGATCGGGCTGGATTTATAATCGGACACACCAGAGACACACGACACCCCAGAGACAAGGAAGACACTGGTGAGTTCTGTGTGTCCACGACGAGGGTGGGTTGTGCTCACAGTGTGGACCAGAGGAGTGACCGGTGGCGTGCTGTCGGTGTGTTTAACTCTCGCCTGGGTTGATACTCCACCACAGAAGACGGTTTTCTTTTTGTGGTCACAAGTGGTGACTTTCAATAAGTTTCGGGAGCAGGAGGACAACGTGGATGATCGTCGCATCAGCACTGGGAGACAAATCAAAACCCTCTCTCTCTCCAACTCTACCGAAACCAATTCCAGATCTGAACTGACAAGCTACCACACCACCGTAAGACTGTATCATCTAATCATCTGAGCTGGGAGAGGCTTGGGATCTTATTTACTCACTTATATATGCATAAACTCTGCTAACCTGTTTACCTTATCTTGTTTTATACTACTTTATCGCGTAGTTATTATTAAATGGAGTTATAACGGAAGACTCAGATCCCAGGTGTGTCCATTTCTGCTGGTTCTTTTTTTAAACCGTACAGGATACGTCACAGTGCCATAATGAGGATGTTTACCAAGTTAAGACCCTATGGTATTAGAGGAAAGTTACTACATGGTCAGAGATTTGGCTGGTTGGTGGGAGGCAGAGAGTAGAATAAAGGGATCATTTGGCTGCCAGCGACTGGTGGTGTTCCGCAGGGTCGGTGTTTACATGCTGTATATAAATTATTTAAATGATGGAAAGAAAGCAACTTTGCCAAGTATGCACATGATACGTAGATTGTTGGCGGGGCAGGTAGTGTTCAGGGACAAAGGCAGGATGCAGAAGAACTTGGACAGATGAGTAGAATTTACTTTGACAAATTAAACACAATGTTGGAAACATGCATGGCCGTGCACATGAGTTGTAGAAATAAATGTGCAGACGATTTTCTAATCGGGGAGAAAATCCAAAAGACAGAGATGCAATGGGAACATCTTTTTCCATTGCGCCAACGCATCTCTGAACGCACGAGAACTAACTCGACATTTATTCCGGTATTTATTAATATTTGCAATTGAAATTAAATTTTACATCTTTGCGCGTTACTGATGCAGCAAAACAAATCCAGGCCGTGTCACTCTCAGATAATAAATCAAATAGCTAATCCGTTGGAAAACATCCGATAGGGTGGACAGGACACTTGGCCCGCTGGTCTTCACTGGTCCGGGCACTGGGTACAGGTGTCGGGAGGTCACGATGCGAGTGGACAGGGACACTTGGCCCGCTGATCTTCACTGGTCCGGGCACTGGGTACAGGTGTCGGGGAGGTCACGATGCGAGTGGACAGGACACTTGGCCGCTGGTCTTCACTGGTCAGGACACTGAGTACAGGTGTCGGGAGGTCACGATGCAGTGGTACAGGACACTTGGCCCGCTGGTCTTCACTGGTCAGGGCTCTGAGTACAGGTGTCGGGAGGTCACGATGCGAGTGGACAGGACACTTGGCCCGCTGATCTTCACTGGTCCGGGCACTGGGTACAGGTGTCGGGAGGTCACGATGCGAGTGGACAGGACACTTGGCCCGCTGATCTTCACTGGTCCGGGCACTGGGTACAGGTGTCGGGAGGTCACGATGCGAGTGGAGAGGACACTTGGCCCGCTGGTCTTCACTGGTCAGGGCTCTGAGTACAGGTGTCGGGAGGTCACGTTGCCGTGGTACAGGACGTCAGTGAGCCCGCACAGTTTTGGTCGCCCTGCTCTGGGAAAATGTCATTGAGCAGGAAAGAATGTACAGGGAGATTTCAGGTATATTGCCGGACTGGAGGGACAGAGATGGAGAAAGGAAGGGGTCTTTATTCCCTGGAGCGTAGTTGTAGACCTTGCAGAGTTGCATAAACTAAAGAGCGGCATAGACAGCGGGAATGCGCGCAGACTTTCACCCAGAGTTGGGGTATCTTGAACGAGACGGCACCGATTGAGGTCAGAGTGGGTGGGAAGGAGATAGAAGAGAGAGCTCAGAGAGACGCAGGTGTTACAATGAACGGAAAGGAGAGGGAGAGTGCGGTGGGGGGGGGGAAGGAACAGAAAAATAAATAGGTTGGAGAGAGAGTGGTGAAATAGCGGTTGGAGAAAGGTCGAGGAAGTAGGATGAGGAGAGGGGGTAGAGAGTGTTAGTGGGAATGAGGAAGAGCGGGATGGGGGTGGGATGGCGAGAAAGAAGAGGATAGATGCAGAGTGGGGTTTGTCCATGTGTGGTGGGAAGAATGGGGTTGCGAAACGAGGGGAATAGAGTAACAGGTAGGGGCAGAGACTGCAGGGAGGATTTTGAGTGGATGGGCTGAATGAGAGTGGAGGAGAGATAAGGAAGGGAAAGACAGGGTAATCATTTGATTCAAGTCGGCTCTCCGGGCTGTTGACAGAGAACCTGGATCTTTGCAGGAATATCCGGCCAGCAGGGGGCAGAATACTCGCAGATGAAACGGTGTTTATGATGAAGGCAATTGTCACTCCCTCCACTCGATTTACATTCACTGCAGGAGGCCCTTCCGGAGGACACATTGTACAGCAGACCAGTGGTATCATTCCTATCAATAAACGGTTAAAAATTTTGAACAGAGACGAAACAGATCCGGCGGAACACGAGCCCGTCGCCAATCTAATCCCATTAAATCTGGGCAATCATCACAGCCCTGTGTCGTTCCCAAAATAATTCCAGTGTCCCAATGTCTCCCTACTGCTCTGTGTCAGTCGCCTATTTAATCCAACTAACCACCTCCCCCACAGCCTCCGGCCCGTCGTCCCGCGGTCTCCACAGTCCTGTGGCAGTCCCAATGCGAATCGAACACAACCCACTTTCTCCCGTCAGATCTATGTCAGTCACCAAAGAAATCCAAATATCCTAACCCCCGCACAGACATACGCTATTCCGGAGTTAATCCCATCGGCAAAATCTGATCCTCCAAATCTATCCCACGGCTCCTCTCCCTCCCGACATTTTATGTCCGTCTCCAGGGTAATCCCATTGCCCCTCACTGTTCTCTCAGCCCTGCGTCAGTCAGCAATCTGGACCCACTGACCGACTCTACGCCCACATTTTCTTATTGGTCTCCAAACTAATCCAATTGTCCCACTCTCCCCCCCCCCCCGCCCCAGATCAGTGTCAGACCCAAACTGATCCTGCTGCATAACTCTTTCTCACAGAGTAAGGCCTGTCGCCAAACTAATCCGACTCTGCCTCCTGCTCCCCATAGATCTGTGTCAGACTCCAAACTAATTCCACTGCATCTCCCAATCCCCGCAGCCCTGCGTCAGTACACAAAATAATCCCTGGAGCCCACTGACTATCGTCGAAATATTTAACTGTCCTGTCCTGTGACAGACACGTATCACTCCCTAAAATATTCACTTTGTATCATCCACTCCCGACTGCCATTCCAGTACCCCACCCTCTTCTCACAAACCTACTTCAGTACGTAAACAAATCCTATTTTCTCCCCTCAAGACAGCGTCCATTCCCCAACTCCCACCCCACAGATCACTCCAAAACTCACCCGGTCTCGCATTGTCTAATCCAGTAAGTAACGTTTCGGCGGACAAGAGAGCGGAAAACAAACTCTGCAAAATTAAATTC
>NW_027331919.1:14590330-14680682 GCF_048418815.1 Hemitrygon akajei
TGTCAAAAAATTTCACCGATTTAACAACCTCTGAATAAAGTAATTTCTCCGCATCTCAGTTCTAAAAGGACGTCGTTCAATCGGAAAGTCGTGGCCACTTGCCTAGAATCGCTTACCATTGGAAATATCATTTCCATATCTAATCTCTCCAGGCTTTGAAGATTCGGTAAGTTTCTATGAGAGGCCCCGTCATTCTCCTGATCTCCAAGGAATATAGCTCTAGAGCTGCCGGATGTTCCTCATACAGCGACCCCCTCATTCTGGAGGTATTTTCCTGAATCTTCTCTGAACCCTTTCCAATGTCAGTATTTTTGAGAAGCCCAAAGCTGCACACAATACTCTCAGTGTGGTCTCACGAGCGCCTTTTGGTGCCTTCAACATCACATCCCTGCTCTTATATTCTCTACCTGAATGTCAACATTCATTCGCTTTCTTCACCACCAACTGAATTTGGGGGTTAACCTTTAGGGTCTCTTGCAAAACTATTCCCAAATGCCTTTGCAACTCTGCATTTTGAATTCTCTCACCATCTTCATAATAGTCTGCTTGTTTATTTCATCTTCCAAAGTGCACGACCATACACTTTCCAAAATTGTGTCTCATTGCCTCTTCTTTGCCCAATTCCCCTAAACTATCTGCGTCCCTCTGTAAGCCCTCTGTTTCCTCACACTTCCGCTCCTCCACCTATCTTTGCAAATCTGCACAAGTCTTTGAAAGACATTGTCGAAATCAGCGGTCCCAACACCGACCCCTGTGGAACTCCACTCCACTAACCGGCAGGCA
Source organism: Hemitrygon akajei (assembly GCF_048418815.1). Lineage (NCBI taxonomy): Eukaryota > Metazoa > Chordata > Chondrichthyes > Myliobatiformes > Dasyatidae > Hemitrygon > Hemitrygon akajei. The sequence continues at coordinate 14,591,114 of NW_027331919.1, forward strand.
GCCAAAATAGGATCCCTTCATTCCTACCCTCTCTTTTCTACCAATCAACCAATGCTCCCCCCCGTGCTAGAAACTTCCCTGTAATTTTACGGGCTCTCATCTTCCTAAGCAGCCTCATGTGCGGTATATTGTCAAAGGCCTTCTGAAAATCCAAATACTCTATCGATTCCTGAAAGATCATTGTTGAAGCCTCGGCAATCTCTCCGCCTACTTCCTTCAGAACCCGAGGCTGCATTCTATCAGGTCCATGAGATTTAATCCAAGTCACTGACATGATCAGTTACTTTCAGCCGTAACCGCTGAGAGTCCAAATTCCTTGACTCGACAAAGGCTGAGAAGTGTCTGACTGATTCTGAGGTGTTTTACTCTCTCCTACGCGATTGATTAAGTTGGAGTTCTGGGTGTTGTCTCCGTCAACTTCATTTGGGAGCTTGACTGGGTCCCTCAGGGGAAGCTTATCAGAAGATTATGATACGGGGAATCGGCGCGTCTGGATTCAGAGTTTATTATTTTTTCACAGTTGTATATTGTCTGCCCACTTTCTGTTCTTTTTCCACAAATCGGATACATGACGGGCTAAACTCTTACATTCTCCAGCCGGATCTGTGACTGATCTACTATCGCATTGAACTTTTCAATTTGGCAGTTTTCAACATGATCCACAAGAGTACCCATCTTCACATCATGTGCAACTCACAAACACATCCATCTACAGTTTCAACAGATGATTATACACATCACAGACAGGAGGTGGAACGAGCTCGCAGAGAAGTGGTCGAGGCAGATGAATTAAAATTTGAAACACTTGGGCAAATGACACCTGACGCTTCCAGAATGGCGTCACTATTGTGAACACTGACCTGATGTATAGTAGTTGGCATCCGTCCGGGGTCCCGAGGTGATGTGAGCACCCTCTTCCTCATCGATGAGGGGATCGTCTCTTCGAAGTTCATCTCTGAGTAGGTGGAGATCGACCATCTGGGAGAGAAAGTCGGACAGGCCGGTCAGGAGAGAATGAGACAGCGGTAGAGAATTAGGGAAATAGAGAAGAGACAGCAGAGGAGAGAGAGGAGTAAGCGAGAGGGAGAGAGGGGTAATCGGGGGAATGTGAAAGAGAGGGAGCAGAGAGTGTGGGAAAGGGGGAGAATGGGGAAAGGTAAGTAGATAGAGGGGAATGTCAACGGAGAGAGCAGGAGTCGTAGAAGGGCAGAGATGTGCAAAAGACAGAGAGAAGTGTTGGGAAAGGGGGGAAAGCGGTGAGAGGGTGCGGGTAGGGAAAGGAAATAGTGGAGGAAGAAAAGAGGATGGGAGAGAATCAGTGTGTGAGAGATAGGGGAAGAAAGAGGGAGGCAGGGGAGAGAGAGGAGAAAGAGTGTTGAGAGAGTTGGTTTTAGACGGGGTCAGTGTTATACACATTTTATAAAGTTATCGTTTCTTACTGACCCTTGTCACTCTCCTCCCTCCTCGCCACTCTTCCCAAGGTGTCTCCTGCTCACCGGCCATGCCACAGCACTCCCTGCTCCCGCACCCGCCCCATCACACAGCTCCCCTCAGTGCCCCCAGTTTAAACCCCTCTCACGGTACGCCCACCACACAAAAAAATTCATGGGATTTTCTGCACCGACCCCACCCAGAGAAACTCCTCATTCCTTTCCACAGCCCTCCCACTGTACCACCCCGCCTGTGGCTCTGCCTCCGCCCCGACCCTTCCCAGAGCGCTCCTTCCTCACCGACCCTCCCATAGAGCCCGTCTCTCATTCCTCCATTTTTACAGCCCTCCCTCTATACAACCCGCCTGTTGCTCTGCCTCCACCCCGACCCTTCCCAGAGCGCTCCCTCCTCAGACACCCTCCCATAGAGCACGTCTCTCATCCAGTCTCGCACGCATTGCTCCTGACCTATTGTCTAACAGGGAACAATCAGGGTCAACTGCGCTTGGGATGAGATTTCTCGACAGGAAGATTCACATCAGCTGATCAGAGTCAAACCAGTAAAGTGAAACTGACCTCCATTCGTCCGGACCCGGGGAACAGAGAGGGATTTGAAATGAAGTTCCACATACGATACATCAGGTTTAGCTGGGGACAGAACAGTGAGAGTCAGAAACAGCGTGAGGCTCCCTCTAAACCGTCCCATCAAACACATCCAGGGTCAGACACAGAGTGAATCTCCCTCCTCACCGTCCCATCACACATTCCTGTGGTCAGACACAGAGTGAAGCTCCCTCCACACCGTCACATCACACACTCCCGGGGTCAGACACAGAGTTAAATCTTCCTTCACTCTGTACCATAATGGGGGACAGATTGCGCTTTGGAGCGTACAAGTTTGAGGGGGGGGGGGACTTGATAGAGGTATATAAAGTTATGAGGGGGATAGATCGAGTTGACGTGGATAGGCTTTTTTCCATTGAGAGTAGTGGAGATTCAAACAAGAGGACATGAGTTGAGAGTTAGGGGGCAAAAGTTTAGAGGTAACACGAGGGGAAATTTCTTTACTCCGAGAGTGGTAGCTGTGTGGAACAAGCTTCCAGTAGAAGTGTTAGAGGCAGGTTCGGTATTGTCATTTAAAGTGAAATTGGATAGGCATATGGATATGAAAGAAATGGAGGTTTATGTGCTGCGTGCGGGCCAGTGGGACTAGGTGAGAGTAAGCGTTCGGCACGGACTGGAAGGGCCGAAACGGCCTGTTTCCGTGCTGTAATTGTTATATGGTTGTTATATGGTTTATATTATACAGTCCCGTGATCAGAAAAGGAGTGACGCTCCCTCCACTCCGTCCCATCACACACTACCGGAGTCAGGCACAGAGTGAAGCTCCCTCTACTCCCGCCATTACAAACTCCCCGGGTTAGAAAGAGACTGAAACTCCCTCACTCCATCTCTGCCCCACTCACCTCCCGATGGAGACAGTGAGTCCGGTTTTACGAGCTGCTTTTTCATGTAGGTCTCGCTCTTGGCCATCCTGTCGATGGCTCTCTGCGTCTCTGAGCTCAGCGAGGGGAAGCAACCGTTGTCAGAGGAAGCCTGTGTTGACAAGTGGATCAGAACGAGACCAGCAAACACCGGATGAGCAGCCGAAGAGGAGAGGAGCCGACAGAAGAGAGAGGAAGCGCTGGGGACGAGGGAGATTGAGGGTGTGAGAGGGGGTAGTCTGTAGCGATTAGAGTGGCGCGGGGAGAAGAGTAGTGCAAGTGGAGAGAAACAGAGGGAGGGAGAGCGAGGGGAAGGTTACGGTTTGGCGGAAAATAGAATCGTGAATTACAGGGGTTAGAAAAGGGTATCTGAAAGAAGGGGAGGGCAAAAACTGGGAGGGAATGTAGAGAGAGGGGTAGAAATAGAAAGGGAGGATTGTTGGAGAGATTCAATTTCACCCCTCTCTCCAGCTCTCTGCTTTTTCCTCCACTCCCTCTGTCTCCTCTGCCTTTCTATCTCACATCCTTCACTGAAAGCGAAGGGGGAAGTGAAAGGAAATGGGGGTAAGGGTATTGGATAAAGGGGTGATAGTGCGGGAGGCGATGTGCTGTAGCGGTTGTGTGTGTGTGTGTGTGAGTGTGTGGGTGTGTGGGTGTGTGGGTGTCTGTGTGTGTCTGGATGTGTGTGTGTGAGTGACTGTGTGTGTGTGTGTCTGTGTGTGCGTATGTGTGTGTGTGTGTGTGTGAGAGAGAGAGAGAGAGAGAGAGAGAGAGATGAGAGAGAGAGAGAGAGAGAGAGAGAGAGAGAGAGAGAGAGAGAGAGAGAGAGAGAGCGAGCGCCTCGGCATCGGCCGAACAAACACTCCCGGGATCAGACATAAGTGCAGCTCCTTCCATACCGTCCCATTGCACAGTCCCAGGGTCACAAACAGAGCTAATATGCCGCCTCACAGTCCTATAACACATTGACGGATTCAGAAACAGATCGAATCTCCCTCTTCACTCCCAGTTTTTCAGCGTTCCTGTAGTCTCCAACAGAGAGTCTGTCTCAGAGATTATAAGTGTGTCTGAGAGACCAGAAGTGGAACAGAGGGTGGGGGAGTGGAAAGATGGCTGTGGAGGGGTGGTGAGTTTCCAGTCACTGGGTGGAAATGTTGTGAAACCACACGACCGGCCTGTTCACAGAGAGACGTAGAGAAGCTCAGAAGCGAGAAATCGATATCCGGTGGAAATGTGCAGCAGTAACACCAACGTTGTGCAAGGAGTTGACCATGTGTCTGACCCCGGGAGTGTGTGATGGGACGGTACAGAACATAGAACAGAAAACGATGCAGCACATTTCTGGCCCTTCGGCCCACAATGTTTTGCCGACCCATATAAAGCCTCAACGTAAATTCCCTCATATGCCTGTGTAGTAGTCTCTTAATTTTCACTAGTGTATGTGCCTCAAACACAGAATCAGGCAGTGCGTTCCACGCACCAACCACTCCCTAAGTAACAGTCATTCTGCTAATCTCTCCTTTGAACTCTGCCCCCCTTACATTAAAGCCATTTCCTCTTGTATTGTGCAGTGGTGTCCTGGGGAAGAGGCGCTGGATGTACACTCCGTCTATTCCTCTTAATATCTTGTACATCTCTCTCATGTCTCCTCTCATCCTCCTTCTCTCCAGATAGTAAAGCCCCAGCTCGGCTAACCTGTGTTTTACGGAGCTGCATCAATAAGCCGAGACTAAACTATTAGGCGACTTTCAGGGATCTGTGGACATGTACTCCCAGATCCCTCTGCTCCTCCACACTACCAAGTATCCTGTCATTTACTTTCTACTCTGCCTTGGAGTTTGTCCATCCAAAGTGAACCACCTCACACTTCTCCGGGTCGAACTCCATCTGCCACTTCTCAGCCCACTTCTGCATCCTATCAATGTCTCTCTGCAATCTTCGACAATCCTCTGCACTATCTACAACATCACCAACCTTTGCGTCATCTGCAAACTTGACAACCAATCCTTCTATCCCCACGAAAAGTAGGGGTTCCAGAACCGATCCTTGTTGGACAACACTAGTCACAGCCCAATCTGAATGTACTCCCTCCCCCCGACCCTCTGCCTTCTTCAGGCAACCCAATTCTGAATCCACCTGGCCAAACATCCCTGGTTCCCATGCCTTCTGACTCTCTGAATATGCCTACGTATTGGAACCGTGTCAAATTCCTTACTAAAATACGTGTAGAAATAGATCCACTGCACTACCCTCATCTATATGCCTGGTCACCTCCTCAAAGAACTCTATCAGGATGGTTAGACACGACCTGCCTTTCCCAAAGCCATGCTGACTGTCCCTGATCAGAGCATGTTTCTCTAAATGCCCATAGACTCTTTCCCTAAGAATCCTTTCCAACAACTTTCCCACCACAGACGTCAGACTCACTGATTTATAATTATCCAGACAATTCCTACTAACCTTTTGAAGAAGAGGACAGCATTCTCCTCCCTCCAGTCTTCCGGTACCACCCTCTGATTCTATCCTTTTCAGTGAGGCAAATGGAGGGAGTTAAATTCTATCTGAACATGAGAGTGTGTGATGTAACGGCGTAGAGGGAGATTCGCTTTGTGTCTCACCCCAGGAGAGTGCAATTTGACAGTGTGCAGGGTCTATATTCTCTGTCGAGTCCGGGAGTGTGTAATGGGGCTGTGTGGAAAGTGATTCACCATATGTCTGACCCCAGGACTTTGTGATTGGGCGGTAGGGAGGGGGATTCACCATGTGCTTGACACCGGGAGAGTGTGATCGGACAGTATGGAGGGAGTTACACCCTGTGTATGACCCCGGGAATGTGTAATTGGAGTGTATAGAGGGGGCATCATTCTGGTTTGTATTTATCACACATATCTTTTCCACTTTTGAATTTAATTCAAAACGCTGTCAAACAGAGTTAAAACAATGCTGCTGCCCCCAATCGTCTGCTCTGGAAAATAGCACCAATGAACAGTGAATCTCCCCGCACACCGTTCCTTACATTCGCCGGTAGGCAGACAGAGAAAAGGGATCGTTCCTACCGGCCCATCACACTTTCACGGCTTCAGTTGCAAAGTCACACACAATCGGCGGTTTAGAGAGAAAGTGTAGTTCCCTCTCCACTCTTCCATCAAATAGTCCTGTTGGCAGACAGACAGAAGTTTCCAACACAGTCTCCCAAAACACATTCCCGGGGTCAGACACAGAGGTGAATCACCCTCCACACCGTCCCATCACACACTCCCGGGGTCAGACTCAGATTGAATCTCCCTCCACACCGTCCCACCACGCACTCCCGGGGTCAGCCACAGAGTGAATCTCTCTCTTTACTTCCTCTCTCCCTCCCACCAATCACCAGTTTTTCAGCGTTCCTGTCGTCTCCAACAGTGTATGTGTCTCAGAGATAATAAGTGTATGTGAGCCTAGAGATAGAACAAAGGAAGGAGGGGGTGTGGAAAGAGAGCTGTGGGAAGGTGGTGAGTTTGCAGTCACTGGGAGAAAATGACGTGAAACCACTCTGACACAGCAGAGTCAGAACAAAGCTCCTTCGCCCCATCGTCTGCTCTGAAAAATAGGAACAATAAACAGTGAAGCTGTCTCCTCAGCGTCAATTAGATCGGCGGGTAGACAGACACAGAATGGGCATCGTCTTACATATGCCCATCACACTTTCTAGGCGACAGGTGTAAAGTGAAGATCCCTCCTAACCGTCCGGGTCCGGCGAGTAGAGAAAGAGTGAAGCTCCTTATGCACTCTCCATCAAATTATCCTGTTGTCAGACATACAGAGAAGTTCCTAACACACTCTCCCAAAACACCTTCCCGGGATCAGACACAGAGTCAAGATCCCAAAACACAGTCCCAGCACATACTGACTGCGATAGAAAACAGAGTAAAGTTGCTTCCACATCGTCCAATTTCACAGTCCCGGTGTCAGACACAGAGTGAAACTCCCTCTTCACTCCCTCTCTCCCTCTCACCGATCACCAGATTTTCAGTGTTCCTGTAGTCTCCAACAGTGTGTCTGTCTTAGAGATAATAAGTGTATGTGAGTCCAGAGATAGAACAGAGGAGAGTGGGGGAGTGGAAAAAGTGCTGTGGACAGGTGGTGAGTTTCCAGTCACTGGCAGGAAAGGGTGTGAAACAACACGACCGGCCTGTACACACAGAGACGTAGAGAAGCTCAGAGGCGAGAAATCGATATCCGGTGGAAAAGAGCAGCAGTAACTCCAACGCTGTGCAAGGAGTTGAACATGTGACTGACCCCAGGAGTGTGTGATTGAACGGGTATAGAACATATAACAGGAAACGATACAGCACAGTACTGGCCCTTCGGCCTACAATGTTGTGCCGACCCTTATACCCTGCTCCCATATAAAACCCCACATTAAATACCCCATAAAACTGTCTAGTTGTCCACCACTGACTCAGGCAGTGCATTCCACGCACCCACCACTCTCTGAGTAAAAAGCCTTCCTCTAATATCCCCTTGAACTTTGCTCCACTGACCATAAAGCCATGGCCTCCTGTTTTGAGCAGTGGTGTCCTGGGGAAGAGGCGCTGGCTGTCCACTCTATCTTTTCCTATTAATATATTGTACACCTCTAACATGTCTCCTCTCATCCTACTTCAGTCCAAAGAGTAAAGACCTAACTCCCTTAATCTCTGCTCATAAAGCATACTCTCTAAACCAGGCAGCATCCTGGTAAATCTCCTCTGCACCCTTTGCACTGATTCAACATCCTTCCTATAGTGAGGCCAGCAGAACTGGACACAGTATTCCAAGTGTGGGCTAACCTGTGTTTCACAGAGCTGCATCAATAAGCCGCGACTCTTAAACTGTGACCCTCGGCTTATGAAAACTAACACTTCATTGGCTGCCTTAACTACACTATCTACCCGTGTGGCATCTTTCAGGGATCTGTGGACAGATCACCGAGATCCCTCTGGTCCTCCACACTTCCATGTATCCTGCCATTTACTTCCTACTCTGCATTGGAGTATGTTCTTCCAAAGTGTACTACCCCACTCTTCTCCGGGTTGAATTCTATTTGCCACTTCTCAGCCCAGTTCAGCATCCTATCAATGGCTCTCTGCAATCTTCGAGATTTTTCTACACTGGCCGCAACACCACCAACCTTTTTGTCATCTGCAAATTTGCCAACCAGCCCTTCTACCCCAACATTATGTCGTTAATAAAATCACGCAATGTAGAGGTCCCAGAACCGATCCCTGCGGGACACCACTCGTCACAGCCTTCCAATCCGAATGTACACATGCTCCTCAACACACTGCTTTCTGCAGCCAAGCCAATTCAGAATCTACCTTGACAAACCTCCCTTGACCGCATGCCTTCTGACATTCTGAATAAGCCTATCGTGTAGAACCTTGTAAAATGCCTTACAAATATTCATGTACATTTTGCATCCACTGCACTGCCCTTATCGAAATGCCTGGTCACTTCCTTAAAGAACTCTATCAGCCTTCTTTGAACGGTGTAAAGTTAGGTAAGGGAGTATTACAAACAGATCTCGGAGTCCTTGTTCATCAGTCACTGAAGGTGAATGAATAAGTGCAGCAGGCAGTGAAGAAGGCTAATGGAATTTTGGCCTTTATTACAAAGGGAATTGAGTACAAGAGCAAGGAATTCCTCTTGCATTTGTACAGGGCCCTGGTGAGTCCACACCTGGAGTATTGTGTACAATTTTGGTCTCCAGCGTTAAGTAAGGACATCCTGGCTGTAGAGGAAGTGCAGCGTAGATTTACAACGTTAATTCCTGGGATGACAGAACTGTCTTATGCAGAGAGCTTTGAGAGACTGGGCTTGTGCACGCTGGTATTAAGGAGATGGAGAGGGTATCTGATTGCAACATATAAGATTATTAAGGGATTGGGCAAGATAGAGGCAGGAAATATCTTCCAGATGCTGGGAGAATCCAGTAGCAGAGGGCATGGATAAGGGGTCGGTCATTTAGGTCAGAGTTAAGGAAAAACTTCTTCTCCCAGAGAGTTGTGGGGGTCTTGAATGCATTGCCTCGAAAGGCAGTGGAGGCCAATTCTCTGTATGCTTTCAAGAAGGAGCTAGAGAGGTATCTTATGGATAGGGGAATCATGGGTTATGGGGACAAGGCAGGAACCGGGTATTGATAGTAGATGATCAGCCATGATCTCAAAATGGCGGTGCAGGCTCGAAGGGTCGAATGGTCTACTTCCGCACCTATTGTCTATTGTCTATTCTTAGACACGACCTGCCCTTAGCAAAGCAATGCTAACTGTCCCTGATCAGAGCATGATTCTCTAAATGCCCATAGATCCTATCTGTAAGAATCTTCTCCAACAGCTTTCCCACCACAGACGTAAGGTCACTGGTCTTTAATTACCCGGACTATCCCTACTAACCTATTTGAAGAAGGGGACAATATGCGCCTCCCTGCAATCTTGCGGTACCATTCCCGTGGACAACGAGGACAGAAAGATCGTAGCCAGAGGCTCACGAATGTTTTCCATCGTCTCATGGAGCAGCTTGGGGACTGTTCCTTCAGGCCCCGGGGAATTATCCACCCTAAATTATTTTAACAACACCAGCGCCTACTCTCCCTTAATGTCAACGTGCTCCAGAACATCAACCTCACTCATATTGTCCTTAGCGGAAAAAGTTCCCTCACATTAGTGAATACCGTAGACAAGTAATTATTGATGACCTCGCTCTATTCCACAGCCTCCAGGCACATCTTCCCACCTTTGTCTCCAATCGGACCGATCTTCACACCTCTCATCTTTTTGTTCAAGAATTCCGTGGCGTTTTGCTTTACCCTTCTCGCCAACTCCATCTTATGCCCCCTTCGTGCTCTACTCGGTTCCTTCCTAAGCTCCTTTCCTGCTACCCAATATTCCTCAATAGAGCCATCTGATCCTTGCTTCCTAAATCTCATGCATGCTGCCTACTTCCACCTGACTAGATTCTCCACCGCACTTGCCACCATCGTGCCTTCACCCTACCATACATTATCTTTCTCACTGGAACAAATTTAACCCTAATATCCCGCAAAAGAACCCTAAACATCGAACAAATGTCCATAGGACATTTCCCAGCAGAAACATCATCACAAGGCACACACGCACGTTCTAGATTTAAAGCCTCATAATCTGACATTCCCACTTAAAAATGTTCTCTGTCCTCTCTGGTTTTTTTTTTACTGTTTCCCATGAGGCAAATGGAGGCAGTTAAACTCGCTGTCTGAAACCGATAGTGTATAATGGGACGGCGTGGAGGGCGATTCACTGTGTTTCTGACACCGGGAATATTTGATAAGACAGAAAGGAGAGATGTACAATGTTTGTGTGACCACGGGAGTGTGTAATGGGACGCTTTGGAGGAAGATTCACTCTGTGTCTGACCCCGGGAGTGTGTGATGGGACGGTGTGGAGGGAGATTCACTCTGTGTCTGACCACGGGATTGTGTGATCGGACGGTGTGGAGGGAACTTCACTCTGAGTCTAACCACGGGACTGTCTGATTCGACGGTGCGGTAAGAGTTTAACCATGTGTCCCACGCCGTACAGCGTGACAGGACTGTGTGGAGGGAGAATCCCTCTGTGTCTCAGCCCGGTGGATGGAGATTGGCTCTGTGGTCTGACACCGGGCTTGTCAGATGGGACGGTGTGGATGGAGATTCGCCATGTGACTGACACCAGGAATGTGTGCTGGGACGGTGTGCAGAGAGCACCAATATGCGTCTAACATTGGGAGTGTGTGATGAGACTCTGGGAAGGGAGCTTCACCATGTGTCTGTCACAAGGCAGTTTGTGATGGGACGGTTTACAGGGAGCTTCACTCTATGTCTGAGTGTGTGATGGGACTGTGCGAAGGGCGTTTCGCCATGTGTCTGATCGCGGGATTGTGTGATGGGACGGTGTGGAGGGAGATTCACTCTGTGTCTGACCCCGGGAGTGTGTGACTGAACGGTGTGGAGGGAGTTTCGGCAAGTGACTGATCCCGGGATTGTGTGATGGGACGGTGTGTAGGGAGATTTACTCTGTGACTGACCCCGGGAGTGTGTGGTGGACGGTGTGTAAGGAGATCCACTCTGCGTCTGAAACCGGGACTGTATGATGGGACGGTGTGGAGGGAGATTCACTCTGTGTCTGACCCCGGGAGTGTGTGAAGGGACGGTGTGGTGGGAGATTTACTCTGTGACTGACCCCGGGAGTGTGTGGTGGACGGTGTGTAGGGAGATCCACTCTGCGTCTGAAACCGGGACTGTATGATGGGGCGATGTGGAGGGAGCTGCTCTGTGTGTCTTACACCCGAAGTATGAAATAGGATGTAGTGGAGGGAGCTTCAGTCTGGTATGTACGTAAGTTCTGTACACATACCTCTTCCTTTTTTGAATGTATTTCAAGACGCTTTGAAAGAGAGTTAGAACATTGCTGCCTCGTCCCATCGGCTTTTCTGGAAAATAGGACTCTCTCTACAGCGTCCATTACATCCGCCGGCAGTCAGACACAGAATGGGGATCCTTTCACAACGGGCCATCACACATTCCCGGCGTCAGTTGTAAAGAGATGATTGCTCCGAACCACCCGATCACATAGGCTTTGCGGTTTAGAAATAGAGTGAAGCTCCCTCTGCACCCTCCCATCAAATAGTCCTATTGACAGACATAAAGAGAAATTCCTGAAACACTCTCCCAAAACACATTCCCTGGATCAGAATTTGAGTCAAAATTTCAAAGTTCCAGCACATACAAACAGCTTTAGGCACAGAGTAAAGTTGCTTTCACACCGTCCAATTTCACTCTCCCGGGGTCAGACACAGAGCCAATCTCCCTCTTCACTCCCTCTCTCCCTCTTACCAATCACCAGTTTTTCAGCGTTCCTGTAGTCTCCAACAGTGTGTCTGTCTCAGAGATAATAAGTGTGTGTGAGAACACAGATAGAACAGAGGAGGGTGGGGGAGTGGAAAGAGGGCTGTGGAGGGGTGGTGAGTTTCCAGTCACTCTGAGGAAATGTTGTTAAACCAAACGACCGGCCTGTACACACAGAGACGTATTGAAGCTGAGAAGCGAGAAATCGATACCCGGTGGAAGTGAGCAGCAGTAACTCCAAAGTTGTGCAAGGAGATGACCACGTGTCTAACCCCGGGAGTGTGTGATGGGGGAGGGGGGAGAGTGGAGAGTCATTCACTCTGTTTCTGCCACCTGGATTGTGCAATGAGACGGTGTGCAGGGCGACTCACCATGTGTCTGACTGCAGGAGTGTGTGACGGTACGGTGTGGAGGGCGATTCCCTTTGTGCCTGACCTCGGTAGTATGTGATGGGACGGTATGGAGGGAGATTCACCCTGTGTCTGACCCCGGGAGTGTGTGATGGGACGTTGTGGAAGGACCTTGATTCTGTGTCTGACCCGTAGAGTGTGTGATGGGACGGTGTGGATGGAGATTACCTTTGTGTCTGACCCCGGGAGTTTGTGATCGGACGGCGTGGAGGGAGATTCACTCTGTGTCTGACACCGGGAGAGTGTGACGGGAGGGTGTGGAGGAAGATTCACTCTGTGTCTGACCGGGAGTGTGTGATGGGACGGTGCGGAGGGAGATTCACCCTGAGTCTGACCCCGGGAGTGTGTGATGGGACGTTGTGGAAGGACCTTGATTCTGGGTCTGACTCGTGGAGTGTGTGATGGGACGGTGTGGAGGGAAATTCAGACTGTGACTGACCCCAGGAGAATGTTACAGAACGTTATGGAGGGAGTTTCTCAGTGTGTCTGATCCCCGAAGTATGAAATGGGATGGAGAGGAGGGAGTGTTACTCTGGTGTGAATATATCACACATCTCAATTCCTCATTTGAACTTACTTCAAGACGCTTTGGAGCAGAGGTAGAACAATGTTGCTTTGCCCCATCGTCTGCTCTGAGAAATTGCAACAGTAAACAGTGAAGCTGACCCCTCAGCGTCAATTAGATCCGCGGGTAGACAGACACAGAATGGGCATCGTCTTACATATGTCCATCATACTTACTGGGCGTCAGTTGTAAAGTGAAGATCCTTCCGAACCGTCCGGATCCGGCGTGTAGAGAAAGAGTGAAGCTCCTTATGCACTCTCGATCAAATTATCTTGTTGTCAGACATACAGAGGAGTTCCTAACACACTCTCCCAAAACACCTTCCCGGGATCAGACACAGAGTCAGGATCCCAAAATAGAGTCCAAGCACATACTAACTGCGCTAGAAAACAGAGTAAAGTTGCTTCCACTCCGTCCAATTTCACACTCCCGGGGTCAGACACAGAGCGAATCTCCCTCTTCACTCCATCTTTCGCCTCTCACCAATCAACAGTTTTTCAGCGTTCCTGTAGACTCCAACAGTGTGTCTGTCTCAGAGATAATAAGTGTATGTGGGAACAGAGATAGAACAGAGGAGGGTGGGGGAGTGGAAAGAGGGCTGTGGACAGATGGTGAGTTTCCAGTCAGTGGGAGGAAGGGGAGTGAAACCACACGACCGGCCTGTACATACAGAGACGTAGAGAAGCTCAGAAGCGAGAAATCGATATCCGGTGGAAAAGAGCAGCAGTAACTCCAACGTTGTGCAAAGAGTTGACCACGTGTCTGACCCCGGGAGTGTCTGATTGAACGGTATAGAACATAGAACAGAAAACGATAGAGCACAGTACTGGCCATTCGGCCCACAAAGTTGTGCCGACACTTATACCCTGCTCCCATATAAAACCCCACCTTAAATTCCTCATAAACCTGACTAGTTGTCCACAACTGACTCAGGCAGTGCATTCCACGGTCTGAGTGGAAAAACCTTCCTCTAATATCCCCTTGCACTTTGCTCCCCTTACCTTAAAGCCATGTCCTCTTGTATTGAGCAGTGGCGTCCTGGGGAAGTGGCGCTGGCTGTCCACTCTATCTTTCCCTCTTAATAACTTGTTCACCTCTAACATGTCTCCTCTCATCTTACTTCTGTCCAGAGAGTAAAGCACTAGATCCCTTATTCTCTGCTCATAATGATGCTGTCTAAACCAGGCAGCATCCTGGTAAATATCCTGTGCATCCGTTCCACTGCTTCCACATTCTTCCTATAGTGAGGCGAGCAGAACTGGACACAGTACTCCAAGTGTGGGCTAACCTGTGTTTCACAGAGCTGCATCAATAAGCCGCGACTCTTAAACTGTGACCCTCGGCTTATGAAAACTAACACTTCATTGGCTGCCTTAACTACACTACCTACCCGTGAGGCAGCTTTCCGGGATCTGTGGACATGTACCCCCAGATCCCTCTGCTCCTCCACACTTCCATGTATCCTGCTATTTACATATCCTGACAACGAGGACTTAAAGTCGTAGCCAGAGGATCAGGAATGTTTTCCATCTTCTCGTGGAGCAGCCTGGGGACTATTCCTTCAGACCCCGGGGAATGATCCACACTAAATCATTTCAACAACGCCAACGCCTAATCTCACTTAATATCAACGTGCTCCAGAACATCAACCTCACTTATACTGTCCTCACCGGGAAAAGCTCTCTCACATTAGTGAATACCGTAGACAAGCAATTATTAATGACTATGCTCTATTCCACAGCTTCCAGGCACATCTTCCCACCTTTGTCTCTAATCAGACCTATCTTCACTCCTCTCATCTTTTTGTTCTTCACATATTTCAAGGATTCCTTGGAATTTTCATTTACCCTTCTCGCCAACGCCGTCTCATGCCCCCTTCGTACTCTCCTCAGTTCCTTGCTAAGCTCCTTTCCTGCTACCAAATATTTCTCAATAGACCCATCTGATCCTTGCTTCCTAAATCTCATGTATGCTGCCTAATTCCACCTGACTAGATAGTCCACCGCACTTGTCACCATCTGTCGCTCCCCACTTAAAATGATCTCCGTCCTCTCTGTGTTTTTACCGTTTTCCATGAGGAAAATGGAGGCAGTTAAACTCGCTGTCTGAAACCGGTAGTGTGTGATGGGACGGCGTGGAGGGAGATTCAACATGTGTCTGACCCAGGGAGTGTGTGATGAGACAGTAAGGAGTGAGATCCAATGCTTTTCTGGCCCCGGGTGTGTGTAATTGGACGCTTTAGAGGGAGCTTCGCTCTGTGCCTGACAGCGGAAGTGTGTGATGGGAAGATGCTGACGGAAATTCACCATGTGTCTTACCCCAGGAGTGTATGCGGAGCAACAATATGTGCCTAACCTTTGGAATGTGGAATGGGACGGTGAGCAGGGAGATGATCAACATGATTCCGATCCCGGGAGTGTTTGATCGAACGGTATGGAGGAAGTTACACCTTCTGTCTGACACCAGGAGTGAGCAATGGGATGCTGGGGATGGATCTTCACCATTTGTCTGACACAAGGCAGATTGTGATGGGACAGTTTGCAGGGAGCTTCACTCTGTGTCTGACCTCGGGAGTGTGTGATGCAACTGCCTGGAGGGAGAATCATTCTGTATCTGTTCCCGGGAGTGTGTGATGAGACGGTGTGGATGGAGTATCACTCTGTGTCTAACCCCGGGAGTTTGTGATGGGACGGTGTGGAGGGAGTTTCACTCTGTGTCTGACCACGGGAGTGTGTGATGGAACGGTGTGGGGGGAGATTCACTCTGTGTCTGACTTCGGGAGTGTGTGATGGGACGTTGTGGAGGGAGATTCACCATGTGTATGACCCCGGGAGTGTGTGATGGAACGTTGTGGAGGGAGTTTCACCATGAGTCTGACCCCGGGAGTGTGCGATGGAACGGTGTGGGGGGAGATTAACTCTGTGTCTGACCCCTGGAGTGTGTGATGGGACGGGTTGGAGGGAGCTTCAGTCTGGTGTGTATGTATCTTCTGTGTGGCTCACACATACCTCTTCGTCTTTTGAATTTATTTCAAGACGCTTGAAAAGAGAGTTAGAACAGTGATGCCTCGTCCCATCGTCTTTTTCTGGAAAATAGGACCAATTTACAGTGAATCTCTCTCCAAACCGTCCATTACATCCACCACTATTCAGACACAGAATGGGGATCCTTCCAGAATCGGCCATCACGTTTTCCCGGCGTCAACTATAAAGAGAAGATACCTCCGATTAGGGACAGAGTGATGCTCCCTCTGCACTCTCCCATCAAATCGTCCAGTTGACAGACATAAAGAGAAATTCGCGAAACACTCTCCTAAAACACATTCCCGGGATCAGACATGGAGTCAAGATGGCAAAGCACAGTCCCAGCACAGACAAACAGCGTTAGGCACAGAGTAAAGTTGCTTCCTCCCCGTCTGATCTGAAACTCACGAGGTCAGACACAAAGTGTAGCTCCCTCCACACCGTCCCATCACACACTCCCGGGGTCAGACACAGAGTGAATCTCCCTCCACACCGTCCCATCCAACACTCCCGGGGTCAGAGACAGACTGAATCTCCCTCCACACCGTCCCATCACACACTCAGGGGATCAGACACAGAGTGAATCTCCCTCCACACCGTCCTATGACACACTCCCGGGATCAGACACAGAGTGAATCTCCCTCCACACCGTCCCATCACACACTCCCGGGGTCAGACACAGAGTGAATCTCCCTCGACACGGTCCTATCACGCACTCCCGGGGTCAGACACAGAGTAAATCTCCCTCCACACCGTCCCATCACACACTCCCGGGTCAGACACAGAGTGAATCTCCCTCCACACCGTCCCATCACACACTCCCGGGGTCAGACACAGTGTGAATCTCCCTCCACACGTCCTATCACACACTCCCGGGATCAGACACAGAGTGAATCTCCCTCCGCACCGTCCCATCACACACTCCCCGGGTCAGACACAGAGTGAATCTCCCTCCACACCGTCCCATCCAACACTCCCGGGGTCAGAGACAGACTGAATCTCCCTCCACACCGTCCCATCACACACTCAGGGGATCAGACACAGAGTGAATCTCCCTCCACACCGTCCTATGACACACTCCCGGGATCAGACACAGAGTGAATCTCCCTCCACACCGTCCCATCACACACTCCCGGGGTCAGACACAGAGTGAATCTCCCTCGACACGGTCCTATCACGCACTCCCGGGGTCAGACACAGAGTAAATCTCCCTCCACACCGTCCCATCACACACTCCCGGGTCAGACACAGAGTGAATCTCCCTCCACACCGTCCCATCACACACTCCCGGGGTCAGACACAGTGTGAATCTCCCTCCACACGTCCTATCACACACTCCCGGGATCAGACACAGAGTGAATCTCCCTCCGCACCGTCCCATCACACGCTCCCCGGGTCAGACACAGAGTGAATCTCCCTCCACACGGTCCTATCACGCACTCCCGGGATCAGACACAGAGTGAATCTCCCTCCACACCGTCCCATCACACACTCCCGGGATCAGACACAGAGTGAATCTCCCTCCACACCCTCCCATCACACACAGCACGTGTCAGACACAGAGTCTATCTGCCGGCCCACAGTCCGATAACACAGCAACGGATACAGAAAGAAAGTGAATCTCCCTCTTCACTTCCTCTCTCCCCTCTCAACAATCACCAGCATTCATCGTTCCTGTAATTTCCAACAGTTTGTCTGTCTCAGAGATAATATGTGTATTTGATACCAGATGTAGAACTTTGGAAGGAGTTGGAGGAGAGAGAGTGCTGCGGAGGGGTGTGACTTTGCAGTCAGACTGCAAAGGCTGGAAGCGTTGAGAAACCACACGACTGACCTGTGCTCGCAGAGACGTAGAGAAACTGAGATCGATATCCGGTGGAAGTGAGCAGAAATAACACCAACGCTGTGAAGGGAGCTTTACTCTGTGCCTGACTCCGGGTGTGTGTGATGGGACGGTGTGGAGGAGATTCACTCTGTGCCTGACACCGGGGGTGTATGATGGGACGGTGTGGAGGGAGATTCACTCTCTGCCTGACGCCGGGTGTGTGTGATGGGACGGTGTGGAGGGAGATTCACTCAGTGTCTGACCCCGGGAGTGTGTGATGGGACGGTGTGGAGGGAGAATCACTCTGTGTCTGACCCAGGGAGTGTGTGATGGGACAGTGTGGAGGGAGATTCACTCTGTGTCTGACCCCGGGAGTGTGTGATGGGACGGTGTGGAGGGAGAATCACTCTGTGTCTGACCCAGGGAGTGTGTGATGGGACAGTGTGGAGGGAGATTCACTCTGTGTCTGACCCCGGGAGTGTGTGATGGGACGATGCGTAGGGATATTCACCATGTGTCTGACCCCGGAGGTGTGTCATGGGACGGTGTGGAGGGAGATTCACTCTGTGTCTGACCCCGGGAATGTGTGATGGGACGGTGTGGAGGGAGATTCACTCTGTGTCTGACTCCGGGCAGTGTGATGGGACGGTGTGGGGGGAGATTCACTCTGTGTCTGACTCCGGGCAGTGTGATGGGACTGTGTGGAGGAGATTCACTCTGTGTCTGACCTCGGGATTGTGTCGTGGAACCGTGTGGAGGGAGCTTCTCAGTGTGACAGACACAGGGAGTGTGTGATGGGACGGTGTGGAGGGAGCTTCACTCTGTGTCTGACGCCAGGATGACTGTGTGGATAGAGATTTAATATGTGTCCAACCTTAGGAAGTGTGATGAGACGGTGAGGGGGGAGCTTCAACATGATTCTCATCCCGGGAATGTGTGATCGGTCGGTATGGAGGGAGTTGCACCCTGTGTCTTTCACCGGGTTTGTGTGTTGGGACGTTGTGAAAGGAGCTTCACTCTGAGACTGACCACGGGAGTGTGTGATGGGACGGTGAGGAGGGAGCTTCGCTGTGTGACTGGCCCCGGGATTACGTGATGGGATGGTATGGAGTGAGCTTCTCTATGGGTCTGATCGCCGAATTATGAAAAGGGATGGAGTGGAGGGAGCTTCAGTCTGTTGTAGTTCACACATACCTCTTCCTCTTTTGAACTTATTTCAAGACGCTTTGAAGCTGAGTTAGTACAATGCTGCTTCGGCCCATCGTCTGCTCTGGAAAATAGGACCAATGAACAAAGAATCTCTCTGAACAGCGTCCATTACATCCGCCTGTAGTCAGAGAGGGATGAGGGAATCGTTCCCACCGGCCGATCACACATTCACTGCTTCAGTTCAAAAGTGTAGATATACTCCTCCCTTCCGATTTCACAGACTCGATGGTTTGGAGACAGAGTGAAACTCCCTCTGCACTGCCCCGTCAAATAATCCTGTTGTCAAACATAAAGAGAAGATCCCAAAACACTTTTTCCAAAACTCATTCCGGGATCAGACAGAGTCAAGATCCCAAAGCACAGTCCTAGCTCGAACAAACAGCTTTAGACACAGAGTAAAGTTGCTTCCACACCGTCCCATCTCACACACCAGGGGTTAAGCACAGAGTAAAACTCCCATCACATACTCCCGGGGCCAAACTCTGAGTGAAATACCCTCCACACCGTCCCGTCACACACACCCCATATCAGACGCAGAGTGAAGATTTCCTGCGCACTGTCCCACCACCCTCTTCCCGGATCAAACACAGCATTAAGCTCCCGTCCACACCGCCCCATCACACACACCCGGGATCAGACACAGAATGAAGTTCCCGCCCCTCCGTCTAATCACACGGTCCCGGGGTCAGACACAAAGTTAATCTGCCGCCTCACAATCCGATAACACAGTAACGGTTTCAGAAACAGACCGAATCTCCCTTTTCTCTCCCTCTCACCAATCACCAGTTATTCACTTCCTGTCGACTCCAACAGTGTCTCTCTCTCAGAGAAAATACGTATGTGAGACCAGAGGTAGAACAGTGGAGAGAGGGGGTGGGCAGCTCGGGTTGTGGAGGGGTGTGACTTTGCAGTCAGACTGCAAAGGCTGGAAGCGTTGAGAAACCACACGACTGGCCTGTGCTCGCAGAGACGTAGAGAAACTGAGATCGATATCCGGTGGAAGTGAGCAGAAATAACAACAACGCTGTGGAGGGAGCTTTACTCTCTGTCTGACCTTGAGACCGAGTGACTGGATGGTGTGGAGAGAGCTTCACTCTGTGCCTGACTCCGGGAGTGTGAGATGGGATGGTGTGGAGGGAGCTTCACCATGTGTCTGACCCCGGGTGTGTGTGATGGGACGGTGTGGAGGGAGATTCACTCTGTGTCTGACCCCGGGAGTGTGTGATGGGACGGTGCGTAGGGATATTCACCATGTGTCTGACCCCGGAGGTGTGTGATGGGACGGTGTGGAGGGAGATTCACTCTGTGTCTGACCCCGGGAATGTGTGATGGGACGGTGTGGAGGGAGATTCACTCTGTGTCTGACTCCGGGCAGTGTGATGGGACTGTGTGGGGGGAGATTCACTCTCTGACTGACTCCGGGCAGTGTGATGGGACTGTGTGGAGGAGATTCACCCTGTGTCTGACCTCGGGATTGTGTCGTGGAACCATGTGGAGGGAGCTTCTCAGTGTGACAGACACAGGGAGTGTGTGATGGGACGGTGTGGAGGGAGCTTCACTCTGTGTCTGACGCCAGGATGACTGTGTGGATAGAGATTCAATATGTGTCCAACCTTCGGAAGTGTGATGATACGGTGAGTGGGGAGCTTCAACATGATTCTCATCCCGGGAATGTGTGATCGGACGGTATGGAGGGAGTTGCACCCTGTGTCTGTCACCGGGTTTGTGTGTTGGGACGTTGTGAAAGGAGCTTCACTCTGTGTCTGACCCCGGGAGTGTGTGATGGGACGGTGTGGAGGGAGATTCACTCTGTGTCTGACCCCGGGAGTGTGTGATGGGACGGTGTGGAGGGAGATTCACTCTGTGTCTGACCCCGGGAGTGTGTGATGGGACGGTGCGTAGGGATATTCACCATGTGTCTGACCCCGGAGGTGTGTCATGGGACGGTGTGGAGGGAGATTCACTCTGTGTCTGACCCCGGGAGTGTGTGATGGGACGGTGCGTAGGGATATTCACCATGTGTCTGACCCCGGAGGTGTGTCATGGGACGGTGTGGAGGGAGATTCACTCTGTGTCTGACCCCGGGAATGTGTGATGGGACGGTGTGGAGGGAGATTCACTCAGTGTCTGACCCCGGGAGTGTGTGATGGGACGGTGTGGAGGGAGATTCACTCTGTGTCTGACCACGGGAATGTGTGATGGACGGTGTGGAGGGAGATTCACTCTGTGTCTGACTCCGGGCAGTGTGATGGGACTGTGTGGGGGGAGATTCACTCTCTGACTGACTCCGGGCAGTGTGATGGGACTGTGTGGAGGAGATTCACCCTGTGTCTGACCTCGGGATTGTGTCGTGGAACCATGTGGAGGGAGCTTCTCAGTGTGACAGACACAGGGAGTGTGTGATGGGACGGTGTGGAGGGAGCTTCACTCTGTGTCTGACGCCAGGATGACTGTGTGGATAGAGATTCAATATGTGTCCAACCTTCGGAAGTGTGATGATACGGTGAGTGGGGAGCTTCAACATGATTCTCATCCCGGGAATGTGTGATCGGACGGTATGGAGGGAGTTGCACCCTGTGTCTGTCACCGGGTTTGTGTGTTGGGACGTTGTGAAAGGAGCTTCACTCTGTGTCTGACCCCGCGAGTGTGTGATGGGACGGTGTGGAGGGAGATTCACTCTGTGTCTGACCCCGGGAGTGTGTGATGGGACGGTGTGGAGGGAGATTCACTCTGTGTCTGACCCCGGGAGTGTGTGATGGGACGGTGCGTAGGGATATTCACCATGTGTCTGACCCCGGAGGTGTGTCATGGGACGGTGTGGAGGGAGATTCACTCTGTGTCTGACCCCGGGAGTGTGTGATGGGACGGTGCGTAGGGATATTCACCATGTGTCTGACCCCGGAGGTGTGTCATGGGACGGTGTGGAGGGAGATTCACTCTGTGTCTGACCCCGGGAATGTGTGATGGGACGGTGTGGAGGGAGATTCACTCTGTGTCTGACTCCGGGCAGTGTGATGGGACGGTGTGGAGGGAGATTCACTCTGTGTCTGACCCCGGGAATGTGTGATGGGACGGTGTGGAGGGAGATTCACTCTGTGTCTAACTCCGGGCAGTGTGATGGGACTGTGTGGGGGGAGATTCACACTGTGACTGACTCCGGGCAGTGTGATGGGACTGTGTGGAGGAGATTCACCCTGTGTCTGACCTCGGGATTGTGTCGTGGAACCATGTGGAGGGAGCTTCTCAGTGTGACCGACACAGGGAGTGTGTGATGGGACGGTGTGGAGGGAGCTTCACTCTGTGTCTGACGCCAGGATGACTGTGTGGATAGAGATTCAATATGTGTCCAACCTTCGGAAGTGTGATGATACGGTGAGTGGGGAGCTTCAACATGATTCTCATCCCGGGAATGTGTGATCGGACGGTATGGAGGGAGTTGCACCCTGTGTCTGTCACCGGGATTGTGTGTTGGGACGTTGTGAAAGGAGCTTCACTCTGTGTCTGACCCCGGGAGTGTGTGATGGGACGGTGTGGAGGGAGATTCACTCTGTGTCTGACCCCGGGAGTGTGTGATGGGACGGTGCGTAGGGATATTCACCATGTGTCTGACCCCGGAGGTGTGTCATGGGACGGTGTGGAGGGAGATTCACTCAGTGTCTGACCCCGGGAGTGTGTGATGGGACGGTGTGGAGGGAGATTCACTCTGTGTCTGACCCCGGAGGTGTGTCATGGGACGGTGTGGAGGGAGATTCACTCAGTGTCTGACCCCGGGAGTGTGTGATGGGACGGTGTGGAGGGAGATTCACTCAGTGTCTGACCCCGGGAGCGTGTGATGGGACGGTGTGGAGGGAGATTCACTCTGTGTCTGACCCCGGGAGTGTGTGATGGGACGGTGCGTAGGGATATTCACCATGTGTCTGACCCCGGAGGTGTGTCATGGGACGGTGTGGAGGGAGATTCACTCTGTGTCTGACACCGGGAATGTGTGATGGGATGGTGTGGAGGGAGATTCACTCAGTGTCTGACCCCGGGAGTGTGTGATGGGACGGTGTGGAGGGAGATTCACTCTGTGTCTGACTCCGGGAGTGTGTGATGGGACGGTGTGGAGGAAGATTCACCATGTGTCTGACCCCGGGAGTGTGTGATGGGACGGTGCGTAGGGATATTCACCATGTGTCTGACCCCGGAGGTGTGTCATGGGACGGTGTGGAGGGAGATTCACTCTGTGTCTGACCCCGGGAGTGTGTGATGGGACGGGGTGGAGGGAGATTCACTCTGTGTCTGACCCCGGGAGTGTGTGATGGGACGTTGTGGAGTGAGATTCACTCTGTGTCTGACACCGGGAGTGTGTGATGAGACGGTGCGGAGGGAGATTCACCATGTGTCTGACCCCGGAGGTGTGTCATGGGACGGTGTGGAGGGAGATTCACTCTGTGTCTGACCCCGGGAATGTGTGATGGGACGGTGTGGAGGGAGATTCACTCTGTGTCTGACCCCGGGAATGTGTGATGGGACGGTGTGGAGGGAGATTCACTCTGTGTCTGACTCCGGGCAGTGTGATGGGACGGTGTGGAGGGAGATTCACTCTGTGTGTGACACCGGCAGTGTGTGATGGGACGGTGCGTAGGGATATTCACCATGTGTCTGACCTCGGGATTGTGTCGTGGAACCATGTGGAGGGAGCTTTTCAGTGTGACAGACACAGGGAGTGTGTGATGGGACGGTGTGGAGGGAGCTTCACTCTGTGTCTGACGCCAGGATGACTGTGTGGATAGAGATTCAATATGTGTCCAACCTTCGGAAGTGTGATGATACGGTGAGTGGGGAGCTTCAACATGATTCTCATCCCGGGAATGTGTGATCGGACGGTATGGAGGGAGTTGCACCCTGTGTCTGTCACCGGGTTTGTGTGTTGGGACGTTGTGAAAGGAGCTTCACTCTGTGTCTGACCCCGGGAGTGTGTGATGGGACGGTGTGGAGGGAGATTCGCTCTGTGTGTGACCCCGGGAGTGTGTGATGGGACGGTGCGTAGGGATATTCACCATGTGTCTGACCTCGGGATTGTGTCGTGGAACCATGTGGAGGGAGCTTTTCAGTGTGACAGACACAGGGAGTGTGTGATGGGACGGTGTGGAGGGAGCTTCACTCTGTGTCTGACGCCAGGATGACTGTGTGGATAGAGATTCAATATGTGTCCAACCTTCGGAAGTGTGATGATACGGTGAGTGGGGAGCTTCAACATGATTCTCATCCCGGGAATGTGTGATCGGACGGTATGGAGGGAGTTGCACCCTGTGTCTGTCACCGGGTTTGTGTGTTGGGACGTTGTGAAAGGAGCTTCACTCTGTGTCTGACCCCGGGAGTGTGTGATGGGACGGTGTGGAGGGAGATTCACTCTGTGTCTGACCCCGGGAGTGTGTGATGGGACGGTGTGGAGGGAGATTCACTCTGTGTCTGACCCCGGGTGTGTGTGATGGGACGATGTGGACGGAGATTCACTCAGTGTCTGACCCCGGGAGTGTGTGATGGGACGGTGTGGAGGGAGATTCACTCTGTGTCTGACCCCGGAGGTGTGTCATGGGACGGTGTGGAGGGAGATTCACTCAGTGTCTGACCCCGGGAGTGTGTGATGGGACGGTGTGGAGGGAGATTCACTCAGTGTCTGACCCCGGGAGCGTGTGATGGGACGGTGTGGAGGGAGATTCACTCTGTGTCTGACCCCGGGAGTGTGTGATGGGACGGTGTGGAGGGAGATTCACTCTGTGTCTGACCCCGGGAGTGTGTGATGGGACGGTGCGTAGGGAGATTCACTCTGTGTCTGACCCCGGGAGTGTGTGATGGGACGGTGCGTAGGGATATTCACCATGTGTCTGACCCCGGAGGTGTGTCATGGGACGGTGTGGAGGGAGATTCACTCTGTGTCTGACACCGGGAATGTGTGATGGGATGGTGTGGAGGGAGATTCACTCAGTGTCTGACCCCGGGAGTGTGTGATGGGACGGTGTGGAGGGAGATTCACTCTGTGTCTGACACCGGGAGTGTGTGATGGGACGGTGTGGAGGGAGATTCACCATGTGTCTGACCCCGGGAGTGTGTGATGGGACGGTGCGTAGGGATATTCACCATGTGTCTGACCCCGGAGGTGTGTCATGGGACGGTGTGGAGGGAGATTCACTCTGTGTCTGACCCCGGGAGTGTGTGATGGGACGGGGTGGAGGGAGATTCACTCTGTGTCTGACCCCGGGAGTGTGTGATGGGACGTTGTGGAGTGAGATTCACTCTGTGTCTGACACCGGGAGTGTGTGATGAGACGGTGCGGAGGGAGATTCACCATGTGTCTGACCCCGGAGGTGTGTCATGGGACGGTGTGGAGGGAGATTCACTCTGTGTCTGACTCCGGGAGTGTGTCATGGGACGGTGTGGAGGGAGATTCACTCTGTGTCTGACTCCGGGCAGTGTGATGGGACGGTGTGGAGGATATTCACCCTGTGTCTGACCTCGGGATTGTGTCGTGGAACCATGTGGAGGGAGCTTTTCAGTGTGACAGACACAGGGAGTGTGTGATGGGACGGTGTGGAGGGAGCTTCACTCTGTGTCTGACGCCAGGATGACTGTGTGGATAGAGATTCAATATGTGTCCAACCTTCGGAAGTGTGATGATACGGTGAGTGGGGAGCTTCAACATGATTCTCATCCCGGGAATGTGTGATCGGACGGTATGGAGGGAGTTTCACCCTGTGTCTGACCCCGGAGTTGTGTCATGGGACGGTGTGGAGGGAGATTCACTCTGTGTCTGACCCCGGGAGTGTGTGATGGGACGGTGTGGAGGGAGATTCACTCTGTGTCTGACCCCGGGAGTGTGTGATGGGACGGTGTGGAGGGAGATTCACTCTGTGTCTGACCCCGGGAATGTGTGATGGGACGGTGTGGAGGGAGATTCACTCTGTGTCTGACCCCGGGAGTGTGTGATGGGACGGTGTGGAGGGAGATTCACTCTGTGTCTGACCCCGGGAGTGTGTGATGGGACGGTGTGGAGGGAGATTCACTCTGTGTCTGACCCCGGGAGTGTGTGATGGGACTGTGTGGAGGGAGATTCACTCTGTGACTGACTCCGGGCAGTGTGATGGGACTGTGTGGAGGAGATTCACCCTGTGTCTGACCTCGGGATTGTGTCGTGGAACCATGTGGAGGGAGCTTCTCAGTGTGACAGACACAGGGAGTGTGTGATGGGACGGTGTGGAGGGAGCTTCACTCTGTGTCTGACGCCTGGATGACTGTGTGGATAGAGATTCAATATGTGTCCAACCTTCGGAAGTGTGATGATACGGTGAGTGGGGAGCTTCAACATGATTCTCATCCCGGGAATGTGTGATCGGACGGTATGGAGGGAGTTGCACCCTGTGTCTGTCACCGGGATTGTGTGTTGGGACGTTGTGAAAGGAGCTTCACTCTGTGTCTGACCCCGGGAGTGTGTGATGGGACGGTGTGGAGGGAGATTCACTCTGTGTCTGACCCCGGGAGTGTGTGATGGGACGGTGCGTAGGGATATTCACCATGTGTCTGACCCCGGAGGTGTGTCATGGGACGGTGTGGAGGGAGATTCACTCTGTGTCTGACCCCGGGAATGTGTGATGGGACGGTGTGGAGGGAGATTCACTCTGTGTCTGACTCCGGGCAGTGTGATGGGACGGTGTGGAGGGAGATTCACTCTGTGTCTGACCCCGGGAATGTGTGATGGGACGGTGTGGAGGGAGATTCACTCTGTGTCTGACTCCGGGCAGTGTGATGGGACTGTGTGGGGGGAGATTCACTCTGTGACTGACTCCGGGCAGTGTGATGGGACTGTGTGGAGGAGATTCACCCTGTGTCTGACCTCGGGATTGTGTCGTGGAACCATGTGGAGGGAGCTTCTCAGTGTGACAGACACAGGGAGTGTGTGATGGGACGGTGTGCAGGGAGCTTCACTCTGTGTCTGACGCCAGGATGACTGTGTGGATAGAGCTTCAATATGTGTCCAACCTTCGGAAGTGTGATGTTACGGTGAGTGGGGAGCTTCAACATGATTCTCATCCCGGGAATGTGTGATCGGACGGTATGGAGGGAGTTGCACCCTGTGTCTGTCACCGGGTTTGTGTGTTGGGACGTTGTGAAAGGAGCTTCACTCTGTGTCTGACCCCGGGAGTGTGTGATGGGACGGTGTGGAGGGAGATTCACTCTGTGTCTGACCCCGGGAGTGTGTGATGGGACGGTGTGGATGGAGATTCACTCTGTGTCTGACCACGGGAGTGTGTGATGGGACGGTGTGGAGGGAGCTTCGCAGTGTGACTGGCCCCGGGATTACGTGATGGGATGGTATGGAGTGAGCTTCTCTATGGGTCTGATCGCCGAATTATGAAAAGGGATGGAGTGGAGGGAGCTTCAGTCTGTTGTAGTTCACACATACCTCTTCCTCTTTTGAACTTATTTCAAGACGCTTTGAAGCTGAATTAGTACAATGCTGCTTCGGCCCATCGTCTGCTCTGGAAAATAGGACCAATGAACAAAGAAGCTCTCTGAACAGCGTCCATTACATCCGCCTGTAGTCAGACAGGGATGAGGGAATCGTTCCTACCGGCCGATCACACATTCACTGCTTCAGTTCAAAAGTGTAGATATACTCCTCCCGTCCGATTTCACAGACTCGATGGGTTGGAGACTGAGTGAAACTCCCTCTGCACTGCCCCGTCAAATAATCCTGTTGTCAAACATAAAGAGAAGATCCCAAAACACTTTTTCCAAAACTCATTCCGGGATCAGACAGAGTCAAGATCCCAAAGCACAGTCCTAGCTCGAACAAACAGCTTTAGACACAGAGTAAAGTTGCTTCCACACCGTCCCATCTCATACACCAGGGGTTAAGCACAGAGTAAAACTCCCATCACATACGCCCGGGGCCAGACTCTGAGTAAAATACCCTCCACACCGTCCCGTCACACACACCCCATATCAGACGCAGAGTGAATCTCCCTCCGCACCGTTCCATCACACACTTGCGGTGTCAGACACGGAGTGAAGATTTCCTGCGCACTGTCCCACCGCCCTCTTCCCGGATCATTAAGCTCCCGTCCACACCGCCCCATCACACACACCCGGGATCAGACACAGAATGAAGTTCCCTCCACACCGTCTAATCACACGGTCCCGGGGTTTGACACAAAGTTAATCTGCCGCCTCACAATCCGATAACACAGTAACGGTTTCAGAAACAAAACGAATCTCCCTTTTCTCTCCCTCTCACCAATCAACAGTTTTTCACTTCCTGTCGACTCCAACAGTGTCTCTCTCTCAGAGATAATACGTGTGTGAGACCAGAGGTAGAACAGTGGAGAGAGGGGGAGGGCAGCTCGGGCTGTGCAGGGGGTGTGACTTTGCAGTCACCGGCTGGAAGCGTTGAGAAACCACACGACTGACCTGTGCTCGCAGAGACGTAGCGAAACTGAGATCGATATCCGGTGGAAGTGAGCAGAAATAACACCAACGGTTTGGAGGGAGCTTTACCCTCTGTCTGACCTTGAAACCTTGTGACTGGACGGTGTGGAGGGAGTTTCAATCTGTGTCTGGCCCCGAGAGTGTGTGATGGGACGGTGTGGAGGGAGTTCCAATCTGTGTCTGACCCCGGGAGTGTGTGATGGGACGGAGTGGAGGGAGATTCACTCTGTGTCTGACCCCGGGAGTGTGTGATGGGACGGTATTGAAAATAAAAAAGAAAAAGTTACAGCATTACAGGCTCACCCGCCCACAATGTTGTGCCGTCCCTCCGCACCGTCCCTTCACACAGTCCCGCAGTAAGGCACAGAGTGAATCTCCGTCCACACCGTCCCATCACACACTTCTGGGGTCAGACACAGAGTGAATCTCCCTCCACTCCTTCCGCTCACACAGTCCTGGGATCAGACACAGAGTGAATCTTGCTCCTCCCCGTCCCCTCACACATTCCCGGTGTCAGACACAGAGGGAATCTCCCTCTACAGCGTCCCATCACACACTCCCGGGGTCAGACACAGAGTGAATCTCCCTCCGCACCGTCCCATCACACAGTCCCGCAGTAAGGCACAGAGTGAATCTCCGTCCACACCGTCCCATCACACACTTCTGTGGTCAGACACAGAGTGAATCTCCCTCCACTCCGTCCCTTCACACATTCCCGGTGTCAGACACAAAGTGAATCTCCCTCAACTCCTTCCGCTCACACAGTCCTGGGATCAGACACAGAGTGAATCTCGCTCCACTCCGTCCCCTCACACATTCCCGGTGTCAGACACAGAGTGAATCTCCCTCCAGTCCTTCCACTCACACAGTCCCGGGGTCAGAAACAGAGTGAATCTCCCTCCACACCGGCCCATCACACACTCCCGGGGTCAGAAACAGAGTGAATCACCCTCCACACCGGCCCATCACACACTCCCGGGGTCAGAAACAGAGTGAATCTCCCTCCACACCGGCCCATCACACACTCCCGGGGTCAGACACATAGTGAATCTCCCTCGACACCGTCCCATCACACACTCCCGGGGTCAGAAACAGAGTGAATTTCCCTCCACACCGGCCCATCACACACTCCCTGTCTCTACACGATCTCGAAACACACTTCAGAGGTCAGACAAGCGTGATTGTCTCTGGGATCTCTCCCATCACATACTCCGGCAATCAGACACATAGTGACGCCCTTTCCATTTCGTCCCATCAGACATTCCCGGAGTGAGACATAGATTGAATCTGTACTGCCCCGACTCGGTCTCCAGTGGTCACACAGGGAGTGAAACACCACCCCGCCCCCCATTCCACGCTGACCCGTCGCAGACTCCCCCGGTCAAACGCAGAGTGAATTTCCCTCCGTACCTTCTCTTCACACACTCCCGATGTGAATCATAGAGTGACGCTTAATCTCTCCATGCCTGCACAGTGACACCGAGCTGGTTAAAAAATGTGATGTAGCCTCATCTCTTCTGCTGGCCAAAAATTCACACATTTGAGCCTTGGTTTAATTGACAGATCTGTATTAAGATACATAGAAAACCTACAGCACTATACAGGCCACTCCCCCACAAAGTTGTGCCGAACATGTCCCTGCTTTAGAAATTACTAGGCTTACCTATAGCCCTCTGTTTTACTGAGCTCCATGCACCTATCTAAGCCTCTTAATAGACCCTATCGTATCGCCCCGACCACCGTTGCCGGCAGCCCATTCCACGGACTCAAAACCCTCTGCGTATAAACATTTACCCTTGACATCTCCTCTGAACCTATTACCCAGCACCATAAACCTGTGTCGTCTGGAGGCAACCATTTAAACCCTGGGAAAAAGGCTCAGACTATCCACAAGATCAATGCCTCGCATCAACTTATACACCTGTATGAGGTCACCTCTCATCCCCCGTCACTCCAACGAGAAAAGGCCGAGTTCGCGCATCCTATTATCATAACGCTTGCTCCTCAATCCAGGCAACATCCTTGTAAATCACTTCTGCACCCTTTATTTGGCTTCCACATCCTTCCTGTAGTGTGGCGACCGGAACTGACCACAGTACTCCAAGTGGGGTCTGACAGGGTTCCGAGATAGCTGCGACATCACGTCTCGGCTCATAAATTCAATTCCCGATTCATAAAGGCTAATAAACCGTATGACTTCATAACCGCAGAGTCAACCTGCGCAACTGCTTTGAACATCCTATGGAATCGGACACCAACATCCCTCTGATCCTCCGACACTGCCAAGAGACTTACCATTAATACTATATTCTGCCATCGTATTTGACCGACCAAAATGAACCACTTCACAGTTATCTGGGTTGAACGCCATCAGCCACTTCTAAGCCCTGTTTTGCATCTTATCAATGGTCCGCTGTAACCTCGGACAGCCCTCCGTACTATCTACAGTACCTACAACCTCTGCGTGATCAGTAAATTTACTAAGCTATCCCTCCACTTCCTCATTCAAGTTATTTATGAAAAATCACAATGAGTAAGGATCCCAGAACAGATCACTGAGACACCCCACTGGTGACGGACCTCTATGCAGAATATGCCCCTTTTCCAAACCCTCTTTGCCTGATGTGGGCAATCCAGTTCTGTATCCAGAAAGCAATGTCCACTTGGATCATCTGCCTCCTTACTTTCTTAATAAGCCTTGAATGGGGTACCTTATCAAATGCCTTGCTGAAATCCATGTACACTACATCTACTGCTCTTCCTTCATCAATGTGTTTAGTCACATCCTCAGAAAACAAAACAAAAAAAAATCTGTCAGGCTCCTAGGGCATGTCCTGCCCTTGACAAAGCCATGCTGACTACTCCTCATCATATTATACCTCTCCAAATGTTCATAAATTCAGCCTCTCAGGATCTTCTCCATCAACTTACCAAGCACTGAGGTAAGACTCACTTGTCTATAATTTCCTGGGCTATCTATACACCCTTTCCTGAATAAAATAGCAACAAAATAGCAACCTGGAACCTCTCCCGTCCCGACCGATGATGCAAAGATTATCGCCAGAGGCTCGGCAATCTGCTCCCTCGCCTCCCACAGTAGCCTGGATCACTGGGACCTCTTTTGGGGCTGGTGTGATCTGCAGAAGATGGACGGGTTGCACTCAAATCCCAGGGGAACCAATATCCTGGCGGGGAGGTTTGCTCAGTCTACTGGGGAGAGTTTATACTAGAATTGTTGGGGGTTGGGAACAGAACTGAAAAGACTGAGGAAGAGGCGGTTGGCTCAAAAATAGAGGAAGCTTGCAGACAGTGTGTGAGGGAGGATAGGCAGCTGTTAGAGAGGCACGCACTCAGACAGACGTTTTGAGATTTGTCAACTTTAACGCAAGTGGTATTGTGAACAAAGCAGATGAGCTTACAGTGTAGATCATTATTTGGAGCTACGATGTGGTGGCCATACAGAGACCTGGATGTCGCAGGGTCAGGAACGGTTACTTCAAGTGCTGGGAGTTAGATGGTTCAGAAAGGACAGGGAGGGAGGCGAAAGAGATGTGGGCGTGACACTGTTGATCAGCGATAGAGACACGGCGTCAGAAAAAATGGACGCCACGGAGATATTGTCTACGGAGACTATGTGGGTGGAGGTTAGGAACAGGAAGGTGTCAATAACTTTCCTGGGTTTTACTGAAAGGCCGTCCAATGGTAAAAGGGATATCGTGGAGCAGATGCGGAAATATATCTTGCAAACGTGTAATAATAACAGAGTCGTCATGATGGGAGATTTTAAATTCCCAAATATCGATTGGCATCCCCCTAGAGCAGGGGTATTTAAATGGGGTGGATTTTGTTAGGCGTGTTCAAAAAGTTTTATTAACACAATATGTGGATAGGCCTACAAGAGGAGAGACTGTACTTGATTTGGAATTGGGAGATGAACTTGGTCAGGTGTCATATCTCTCAGTGGGAGAGCATTTTAGAGATAGTGATCATAATTCTATCTCATTTACAATAGCATTGGAGAGAGTCAGGAACAGACAAGTTAGAAAAGCGTTTAATTGGGTAAGGGGAATAATGAGGCTATCAGGAAGGAAATTAGAAGCTTAAATTGGGATCAGATGCTCTCAGGGAAAAGTACGGAAGAACTGTGGTACATATTCAGGGATTATTTGTGCGAGGTTCTGCACACGTACCTTCTAATGAGACAGGGAAGTTATGGTGACGTGCAGGAACCGTGGCGTATAAATGCTGTAATATATCTAGTCAAAAAGAACCGAAAATATTACAAAAACCTCAGAGATCTATGTATTGTTAGAGATCTAGAAAATTATGCGGCTAACAGGAAGGAGCTTAAGGAGGAAATTAGGAGATCCAGAAGGGGCCCTGAAAAGAACTTTGGCGGGCAGAATTAAAGAAAATCCCAAGGCATTCTATAAGTATGTGAAGAGAAAGATAAGACGTTAAAGAATAGGACCTATCAAGTGTGACGGTTGGAAAGTGAGTATGGAAACGGGGTAGACAGCAGAGGTACTCAAGTTGGATAAGTCGCTGGGACCGGATGAGATGAACCCCAGGCTTCTATGGGAGGCGAGGGAGGAGATTGCGGAGCCTTTATCGATAATCTTTGCATCACCAGTGGGGACGGGAGATGTTTCGGAGTATTGGAGGGTGGTGGATAGTATTCCTTTATTCAAGAAAGGGAGTTGAGAGAGCCCAGGAAATTATAGATCAGTGAGTCTTACTTCAGTGCTTGATGATGGTGAAGATCCTGAGAGGCAGGATTTATGAATATTTGGAAAGGTATAACATGATAAACAATAGTCCGTGTGGCTTTGCCAAGGGCAGGTCCTGCCTTCCGAGCCTGATTGAATTTTTTTTTGAGACTGGATTAAACACATTGATGAAGGAAGATTAGTAGATATAGTGTATATGGATTTCAGTAAATCATGTGACAAGGTACCCCATGCTAGGCTTATTGAGAATGTAAGGAAGCATTGGATCCAAAGGGAAATTGCTTTGCAGATCCAGAACTGGCTTGCCCACAGAAGGCAAAGAGTGCTTGTAGACGAAGTCACATTCTGCATGGAGGTCGGTGACCAGTGGAGTGCCTCAGGGATCTGCTCTGGGACCCTTACTCTTCGTGACTTTTATCAATGACCTGGACGAGGAAGTGGTGGGATGGGTTAGTAAGTTTGCTAGTGACGCAGAGGTTGGAGGTGTTGAGGATAGTGTAGAGGGCTGTCAGAGTTTACAGCGGGACATTGATGGGATGCAGAGCTGTGCTGAGAAGTGGCAGATGATGTTCAACTCAGATGGCTGTAAAGTGGTTCATTTTGGTAGGAGAAATTTGATGGTAGAATATAGTATTAGTGGTAAGAATCGTAGCAGTGTGGAGGATCAGAGAGATCTTGGTGTCTGTGTCCATAGAACACTCAACACAGCTGCGGAGGTTGGCTACGTGGTTAAGAAGTCATACGGTGTATTAGTCTTCATCAATCGTGGATTTAAATTTAGGAGCCGAGAGGTAATGTTACAGCTATATAGGACTCTGGTCAGACCCCACTTGGAGTACTGTGCTCAGTTCTGTCGCCTCACTATAGGAAAGACGTGGAATCCATCGAAATGGTGCAGAGGAGATTTACAAGGTTGTTGCCTGGATTGGGGAGAATGCCTTATGAAAACAGGTTGAGTGAACTCGAACTTTGCTCCTTGGAGAGACGGAGGATGAGAGGTGACCTGATAGAGGTGTATAAGATGATGAGAGGCATTGATCGTGTGGATAGTCAGAGTCAGGGCTGAAATCGTTGCCACAAGAGGACACATATTTAAGGTGATGGGGAGTAGTTAAGTTTTTTAAGCAGAGAGTGGTGAGTGCGTGGAATGAGCTGCCGACAACTGTTGTAGAGGCGGACAAGATAGCGGCCCTTTAGGAACTTTTAGATAGGTACATGGAACTTAGTAAAATAGAGGGCTATAGGTAAGTCTAATTATTTCTAAGATAGGGACATGTTCGTCACAACGTTGTGGGCCGAAGTGCCTGTATTGTGTTGTATGGTGTCTATGTTTCTAAATCAGAATCTCTGTTTCCTGCTCCAATCCCTTAGCCACGCATTTATCTTCCACTTCACTCTATCCCTACACTCACTGTCACGTGCCACCAGCAGTAATCCCGAGATCACTACCATTGCGGTCCTGCTTGTCAACTTCCTTTCCTAACTCCCTGTAGTCTGTTGTCACGACCTCTTCCCGTTTTCTACCTTTGTCATTTGTCGTCTGGCTGGTCTCCCTCCCACGGCAAAATGTCCTGGACGTTTCGATCTCCATGAACTGGTGACGGAGATCGCTGTGCATTCCTTTAAGAACAGATAGTTCAGTGTTGATCGCAGAGAGATTCTTGAGACCTGCTCGCTCGGGAGATCTAGGTGGGAATTTTTGTATTAAAGGGCTGAGTTATTTGGTCTACCTGCAGTTGAAATTGGTGCTGGGTCCTGTTCATCTCGCGTGATTCTTTTCCCAAAGGAGCTGGTAGTTTCGGTGGGGGTAATCTTAGACTGACGAATATGTGATAGTGAGAGAGATGGTGCAGGATGTTGAGAGTTTACAGTGTGCCACCGTCACGCTACTGATCGCGTCACAGGTTAGTATGTCAGTGTCACGGTGAAGAGTGTAACAGAGAAGGGCGTCGGCGCCACCTTTAGGTACGCGTTTGTGTCACGCTGAGGGGTATACCAGTGTCCCAGCGACGTTTTTGATGATGTCACTGTGTGGGCTGCATGAGTATCACGGTGATGGTTGATTCTGTGTCACAATGAGTTTCACGTCGGTGTTTCGGTGAGGGACGTGTAGCTGTCACTGTGATAGGTGTTCTGGGTCCACGTGAGAGGTGAGCTGGATAACATCGCGGTGTATGTCTATGTAACGGTGAGAGATATGTTGGGTTCACAGTACGCGGTTTCTTCCGTTTTACAGTGAGAGGAGTGTCTGTATCATAGTGTGCGGTGTATTAATGTTACAGTGGGAAATAATGTTGTCAGGGTGAGGGGTGTGACTCTGTAACGGCGAAGGAGCTGTTGTGGTCACGGTGGTTGTGTCGGTGTCACAGTAAGGAGAGTGCCGTTGTTACGGTGAGGAGTTAGTGGGTGACGCTCTGAGGGGCTTGTCGGTGTGAAGGATATATCTTTGGGACGGCGAGTGATATGTCGTTGTTCCGGTAGGGTGGGTGGAGGTGCAATCAACAGGGATGGCGGATTCAAAGTGACGTCGTGTCTGTGTCAGAGTGATAGATGTGACCACGTCACAGTGAGGGGCGTGTCGGTGTTACAGTGAATCGTTGTTACTGTAGGGTGCATGTGCGATTCCGTTTGCGGGAGTTGTCGGTATCATGTTGAGGGATGCGTTGGTGGAGGTTATGTCTGATAACGCTAGTCAGTGCCGCAGTGAGGGTATCACGTTGCTGGGTGTTGGTATCACGGTGAAGTGTGTTTCTGGGAAATGTTGGGAATGTGACCCTGTTACAGTGGCCATATTTATTCTCTGAGGTTTGTTGTTGCGACCTGTATTAAAGTCACCATGAATCCTCCAGCAGATACCCGTGATAATAAGGGTCGCTGTTAAAACACAGATTAGCCATGTGCTTGACTCTGATCGGTTCACTGCCCGTGTCGTCTGTGGAAAGATCGTTCCTTGTCTTTGTCAATTCACTGATCCACCGTGGGGGCGTTGTGGCGCGGCATCCAGGGAGGAGTCTGTGCTGCCACCCAGTGTTCACTTGGCAGAAGACAGGCTACGTTGAGGTCCACTGCAGGTTTCAGAGGCGTTCAGAGGACGCAGGGCCTCAATCTGTGTTGTCGTCAGTTTTACAGCCGTGCATACCGACATATATGTACACACATACACACACACACACACACACACACACACACACACACACACACACACACACACACACACACACACACACACACACACACACACACACACACACACAATAGAGCGTGTATGAGCGTTGTGTCCAACCCTGGGAGTTCAAACCATTCCCTTTCCCTCCCACCCACCCACTACCCCACCCCCACGATTCCAAATGTTAAGCATTCACTCGGTGTGAACAGCAACAGACACGCGTGCTAAACAAAATGATATCCCCATGTGCGGCCTCACTGGGACGGGGGGTGGTCCAGTACTTTAACTGAATTTCCAAATCCCCGACCGCACTTTGCAGGACCACCGCCCTGTTCATAACGATGTTATTAGTACCTCCGCCTGCTCACTCACCCACTTAAGAATTATAGAGACGGAATGGAGTGCTGAGGGAAGAGGAAGGATGGGAGGAGGGTCGAGGCCACATAAAGGGTGTTCAGATTGCAGCCGATGGAGTAGAACGTGTGTTACCACTTTTTTTTGCTCCCTGACTCTCATTAAACGCCGAAATCCACTGACCCATGTCTAGCAGTCAGAGACAGAGCGAGACTCCTTCCATACAATCCCATCACACATTCCTCCAGTCATACACTGAGTGACACTACCCACGCAGCGAGCCATCACACACTCCCGGGGTCAGACACAGTGTGAATCTCCCTCCACACTGTCCCATCACACACTCTCGGTGTCAGACCCAGAGTGAATCTCCCTCCACACCGTCCCATCACACACACTCCCGGGGTCAGACACAGAGTGAATCTCCCTCCACACCGCCCCATCACACACTCCTGGTGTCAGACACAGAGTGAATCTCCCTCCGCACCGTCCCATCCCACACTCCCAGAGACAGACACAGAGTGAATCTCCCTCCACATCGTCCCATCCCACACTCCCGGGGTCAGACACAGAGTGAATCTCCCTCCACACCGTCCCATCACACACATTCCCGGGGTCAGACAGAGAGGGTGAATCTCCCTCCGACCCGTCCCATCCCACACTCCCAAAGACAGACACAGAGTGAATCTCCCTCCACACCGTCCCATCCCACACTCCCCCGGAGTCAGACACAAATTGATGATGCCTCCACATCGACCCATGATACACTCCTGGGATCAGACAGAGAGTGAATCTCCCTCCACACCGTCCCATCACACACTCCCGGGGTCAGACATGTGAAGCACCTCCCGCAGCGTAGCAGCACACTGTACTGGAGTCAGAAAAATAAATGTTTTGCTCCCTCCCTCTCCCGGTCTCGCCACTCATCAATACCCAGCACGTCGGCGTTTCAGTAGTCTGGAATTGTGTGTGTGTGTGTGTCTGTGTCTGTGTGTGTGCGTGCGTGTGTGTGTGTGTGTGAGTGTGTGTGTGTGTGTGTGTGACCGGATGGACAGCTGAGGGAAGAGGGAGAGGAAGAGAGGGGAGGCCACGGAAACGGTGGTTAGATTGCAGTCACTGATGCAGGTCTGGAAACACACGACTGGCCTGTGCATGCTGAGTTGTGGAGATGTTCAGAACCTGGTGTTAGATATCCGGTGGAAGGGGGGAGGTGTAACACCACTCGTTATAATTTCCTTATAAGGGAGGCGAATGGGGTGGCGACGGAGATGGGGATAATGTTAGGGGGTTAAGCAGATAATGGGGACAGGGAGGGACGCAAGGAAGGTAGGGGATAAAGGAGAAGGGAAGTGTGTCGGGGAGGGAATGAGTGACGGTGATGGGGGTTGCCTGTAAGGGAGGGAGGGCTTATAATAACGGGATGAGTGTAGTGTCGGTAAGGTGTGACAGAGACTGGGGGCAGTGTAGGAGAAGGATTGGTTGACGAACACTGGGTGGGGTCAAGCGATGCAGCGAGTCAGGGAGACGGGGAGGGGCGTTGTGAAGGTAGGGGATAACGAAGACGGGTAAGTGCGCAGGGGAGGGATGGCGTCACAGAGACAGGGTAGATTGTTAGGGAGAGAGGGGTGATGAAGACGCGAGTGGTGTAGTGGAGGGGGGAGTGGCAGGATGAGGAGTGTATAGGTGAGGGGGTGTTTGATGGAGTCGTGGATGTATTTTTAGAGGGAGAGTGTTATGCACACGGCGATGAGGAGTGTAGTAGGTGAGGGGGTGTGTGACGGAGTCGTGGATTTTTATTAGAGGGAGAGTGTTATGCACACGGCGATGAGGTTTTCGTGTTGCAGTGCAGATTCTGTCAGTGAGTCCGTGTCACCATGAGGGGCGTGTTCGTGTCACGACGAGGGTTGTGTGGGTGAAACACTGTAACGGGTTTTTCGGTGTCCCTTTGAAGGTGCCTTCGGTGTGTTTTCTTTATCATAGCCTATGCCGTACGTGAATTGGTCCTTCCCTCTGTCGATATATCGTCAAATTCCTTGTTCCACCCATCACCCCACCCCCCACTCTTCCCACCCGGTGAATAGAAATCGCTCTCTTCCCTTTCTACCGAGCAGAGAACGTAAATCACAGAGCAGAACAGACGCTTCGGCCCAAATATTTCTGATATACTAAATAAACCTTACCCTTTCTCTACCGACACAATGTCCGTCTCCCTCTATTCTTTGCACACCCACGTGCCCGTTAAAGACCCACTCAAACGCCTCTATGGATCTGCCTCCACCACCAGCGCTGGCAGCGTGTTCCCATCACACACCAAACTCTGTGAGAAAAAAAACACTTCCACACTCACCTCCCGGGAACATACCTACTCTCACCTTAATGCAGGAACTCTATTGTAAGACATTTCCACCCCGGGGGTAAAAGATACACTATGTCTGGTCGATTTGCGTCTCGTTGTAACATAAACCTCAATAACGGAGATGGGAGTAGACTCTCACATGGTGGATTGGATAGTGGACTACTTGACAGATAGACCTCAGTATGTGCGGTTGGGAGACTGTAGGTCTGACATGGTGGTCAGCAGCACAGGGGCGCCGCAGGGAAGCGTACTCTCTCCGGTCCTGTTCACCCTGTACACATCACTTCCAATATAACTCGGAGTCCTGCCATGTGCAGAAGTTCGCTGATGACACGGCCATAGTGGGGTGCGTCAGGAATGGACAGGAGGAGTAGTATAGGAAACTGATACAGGACTTTGTGATATGGTGCAACTCAAACTACCTGCGTCTCAATATCACCAAGACCAAGGAGATGGTGGTGGACTTTAGGAGATCTAGGCCTCATATGGAGCCAGTGATCATTAATGGAGAATGTGTGGAGCAGGTTAAGACCTACAAGTATCTGGGAGTACAGTTAGACGAGAAGCTAGACTGGACTGCCCAACACAGATGCCTTGTGCCGGAAGGCACAGAGTCGACTGTACTTCCTAAGAAAGTTGGCGTCATTCAATGTCTGTACTGAGATGCTGAAGATGTTCTATAGGTCAGTTGTGGAGAGCGCCCTCTTCTTTGTGGTGGCGTGTTG
The DNA here is from genome assembly GCF_048418815.1 of Hemitrygon akajei. NCBI lineage: Eukaryota > Metazoa > Chordata > Chondrichthyes > Myliobatiformes > Dasyatidae > Hemitrygon > Hemitrygon akajei. The sequence goes on from NW_027331919.1 coordinate 14,630,740, forward strand.
GGGAGGAAGCATTAAGAAGAGGGACGCCTCACGTCTTAATAAGCTGGTAAGGAAGGCGGGCTCTGTCGTGGGCAAAGTACTGGAGGGTTTAACATCGGTAGCTGAGCGAAGGGCGCTGAGTAGGCTACGGTCAATTATGGATAACTCTGAACATCCTCTACATAGCACCATCCAGAGACAGAGAAGCAGTTTCAGCGACAGGTTACTATCGATGCAATGCTCCTCAGACAGAATGAAGAGGTCAATACTCCCCAATGCCATTAGGCTTTACAATTCTACCGCCAGGACTTAAGAACTTTTTAAAAGCTATTATTAATGCTTTTTGAGATAGTGATTTAGATGCATATCATATTTTTTTTACTGAGTTAAGTATTGTATGTAATTAGTTTTGCTACAACAAGTGTATGGGACATTGGAAAAAAAGTTGAATTTCCCCATGGGGATGAATAAAGTATCTATCTATCTATCTATCTATCTATCTATCTATCTATCTATCTATCTATCTATCTATCTAATACATCCTGCATTGAAAAGTACGGAGCTCAGAACATGAGTCCCAGCAGACTCAATCATTTGTTTCCTGAATTTGTTTGAGGTCTTTACAACATCTGTCCAAACAGTGACTCCACTGTCTGTTAAGGCATTCGTGTTTTCATCCCCCTGCAATTCTAGTCTAAGCACCACACCGACCTCTTTTTACCGGCAAAACGCTCCCGCTGGGAAATTAGTTCCACTCCTGTTCAGGTGTAAACTGAGTGAGTTTCTCGATGGCGGAGAAAATGAAGGAGTTGTACAACGTGGGGCGGTGTGGCGCGGCCGACACAAAGACTCGGTGCTGCCCCCCAGCGTTTTTCTCGGCAGAAAACAAGTTCAGTTGTTGCAGATATTGGTGGCGCGCGCGCGCTCGTCCGTGTGCGCGCATGTACACAATGCATTTAAGTTATTTTACTGATATCCCACATATGCTTGCTATATTTTTATTTTATACATAGTATGTGTGCTTTGTGCCTCGTGTCACAGCTGGTATTGTGTTTAGCAGCTTGGTCCTGGCTGTATTCATGGGCATACATGTTTGATGGAATTGCAAATAAACTTAAATTGCATTGAATTGCAATGATATGGAACCGTCTCCTCTGTTGAGTTCGCACCTTCCGAGGGATATAGTCCAGTGACTACCTCGTTCAAACCCGAACTCTTCCGCCGCATTTTAAACTGAATGTTCTTTCCAATTTTGGCCACACCTCCATCCTATATAAGTTTGAAGAACCGGCTCCCTATTCCCACCTATACACTGGTGATGATAACGACCGCATACCAACGAGGAATCTCGTTCTGTACAACAGTACCGTTTTTTCCGTTCCCCTAGCAAAGACAACCCTATCGATTCAGGTCACCACATTTCGCACGCCTCCTGTTGAGCCACAGAACCGATAATAAAAACTTTCACAATGTGAAGCTCACAGTCAATACCAGGAATGTTAAACTCACCCGATGTCACAACCTGATATCGTTTACAACAGACTCCGAACTCTCCACATGTTTGTTCCTCTAAATCCCCAGACTGTTCGGTGTTCGAGAATGGAGCCCCATAAACGAGTTCATTCCTTTCTAATTCCTCAGCGTCAGCTTTAAAGCCTCGACTCAGCCTAAATTGTATATGCAGTAGCACGGCTAAAGCAGCGGAACACTGAGCCAACAGACCTGCCCCGCCTACAACCGAGTCTTACTAATGGCTAAACTATCATCTTTCCAGTCGTTGTCCCCTATCCTGAGCACATCTGCCTTTCGTACAGTACTTACTGCTTTGAAATGGACGCAGCTCAGAAGATGAGACGCAACGTGCTCAACGTTTTGCTCGCTGACTTTGTCTGACGTCTTTACAAACATCTCTCCCAACAATGACTCCACTATCTTTTCAAACATTCTGGTTATCATCCCCCTGCAATTCTACCTTAAACAGCACAACGACCCAGTTTTTAGTGGCAAAACTTCCCGCTGGGTTATTAGTGCCACTCCGGTTCAGGTGTAAACTGAGAGAGTTACTCGATGGCGGAGACAATTAAGGAGCTGCACAACGTGGGGACGGTGTAGTGCGGCCGAGAGTCGGGACATTGTGCTGTCTCCCCAGCGTTCGCTCGGCAGAAGACACAGCTCAGTTTCTGTAGTTTGTAGATTTCGGTGACTTTTAAAGTGCCGAGGACTACAAGCTGATTATGTACATGCTGACACGCGCGTGTGCTTGTGTGCGCGTGTATATAAAGCGAGAAAAATATTTACTGATATCCTACATATGCTTGCTATCTTTCTATTTTATATACATTATGTGTGCTTTGTGCCGCGTGTGACAGATGGGATTGTGTTTAGCAGCTTGGTCCGGACGGTCATGTGTGATGGAATTGCAATTAAAGTTAAACTAAATTGAATTGAAATGAAATGAATCCGTCTTTTCTGTAGAGGTCGCACCTTCCGAGGAAGAGAGCCCATTGATTCACATATCTGAAGCACTCGTTCCAACCCTAACATTTTACCCACATTTTAAACCGAGTGTTCTTTCTAATTTTGGCCACAGCTGCACATACATAAGTTTGCAGAACCGGCTCCCTTTTTCTATCTATATACTGGCGACGATAATGGCCGCATACAATCGAGGAATCTCGTTCTCGTCCACAGTAACTTTTATTCCGTTGCCCGAACAAAGACAATCCCATCGATACAGCTCGCCAGATTTCACCCCTTATTCCCTGCTGAGCCATAGAACCATAGTCAGTGCCAGAGACCTGACCGGTGAGACTTTCCCCTGCTTGTTCATTCGCACCTCTCTCCTCCCATCCAGAAGTATCCAAAGTGCTCTACCTGTTATTGAGCGGATTGGCCACAAGGGGTCTCTGCACCGGCTCTGGCTGTTTAAAACCCTTTCACCTTCCTGACTGTCACCTAGTTTCCTGTATTCTACACATTGGGTGTAATTACCTCTCTATATGTGCTCCCTATCAACCCCTCAGCTTCCCGAATGTTTCCGAGTTCATCCAGTTTCAGTTCCAACTCTGTAACACAGTGTGTTAGAAGATGCAGCTGTATGATCTTCTTACAGGTGAAGTTGTCAGGAACTCTTGAGGTCTCCCTGCCTTCCCACTTCTCGCAAAGGAGTATTCAATTCTTCTGTAAGACATTACTACTCTGACTGTTGGATTATAAAGAAAGAAACAATAATTAAACTGAAAACAAATCAACCAATGGTTCTGTGCCCTCTCTCACCGAAGAATCCCCTCCTTGAATAATCAAAGAGATAAACACTCTGACTTCCACTCAAATCCAATTCCAGCCTCTAGTCCGGCTCATCACACACACACACACACACACACACACACACACACACACACACACACACACACACACACACACGCACGCACGCACACACACACACACACACACACACACACGCACGCACGCACACACACACACACACACACACACACACACATACACACACACTAGAAGGTTAAGGGGTGACTTGATACAGGTATTTAAAATTATGAGGGGGATAGATCGAGTTGACGTGGACAGGCTTTTTCCATTATGAGTAGGGGAAATTCAAACAAGAGGAGCGTCAAAAATTTAGGGGTAACACGAGGGGTAACTTCTTTACTCAGAGAGTGGTAGCTGTGTGGAACGAGCTTCAGGTAGAAGTGGTAGAGGCAAGTTCGATATTGTCATTTAAAGTAGAATTGGATAGGCATATTGACAGGTATGGAATGGAGGGTTATGGGCTGAGTGCAGGTAGGTGGGTGGGTCTAGGTGAGAGTAAACGTTCATCACCAAATCCGCTGACACACACACAGATCAACCCAAATCCTTATGAGCTCCCAGATACAGCATTTAGATTAATCAACCTACCCACTCCCCGTTTTGTTAGGTATTCAGTTATATGGGGCAGTAATGTACAGCATACAAGACTGTATATACCTTTGATCCAGTTAATCGCATTCAGCCGTCTCAAGGATTTGAGTAAATCTCCAGTTGAATTCTATGCACAGGGGAGGGCCAAATATGTTATCCCCAAATACGAGCGCATCCCCATAACAAGAACAAACCCCAAACTCCGTGTGCATCCATGTGCACCCCAAGACCCTGTGCAAACCGTTTTCGCTGACACGCGATACCCAACACCAGGTGCAGCCCGCACCCTAAACCCGCTGACATCCCCACATGCCCATGAGATTTTTCCGAGCAAGATACATTCGAAACAGTTGAGAAAATGGCAGCCTCGACGTTAACAATCCGCACTCAGCATATTCGTGTGCAAATCTTGATCTGCCAACACACCCAAATCTATGTGTATCCCCAAATATGCGTGCACGGCCATTTTGGAGACTAAATTTCGAGTGATGTCTAAGTTCCTTCCTTAAATCTCACCGACGGCTCTTTTTTCGCCTTCTCTTAAATTGCAGCAATTTCTAAAAGCGCAGCGCAGTACGTTTAAATGTAAATTTAAAATATGTTACAGTATTGATTAAGAATTAGACCAATAGTCTGTAAAGTTGCCCAGCGCTCCGGACTATCGGAATTTACTTTAGCAGAGGCTTTACATCGATAAATCAAAACTGCCCGCCATGAATTCACAAAACATGTGCATATCACCAAATCAGTGCGCACTCCAAACACACTGACACACCACATATATAATAGATAATTCCAAAGCAGAATTCATGTCCAACAGTTCAGAAAATTGCTGTTTCAACATTTAAAATTCGCACCACCCGAAAATATGATTGCAACTGTTGATTGGTAAACAAACAGCCCCAGGAATATACGAACATCGCAACATCTAATTACGTCCGCGTCATTGACTGCAGACCCCTAAATTGGCGCGTATCCCCAAATCCTTGTGCATATTTGCCGCCAAACCCTAAATCTACGCACACCCAAAATCATATTTGATTTTGCTCACCACCATATATTTGAGTACTCAATTTTAAATCCGGGCGCATTCCCAAATCCAAGTTCACACCATAGCAGTGTGCACCCCTTATTCTCCGACACTGCCCAATATCTGCACGACCCAATTCAGTGCGCACCCCAAAACCGCTAACATCCTGACATGCAGTTTAGAATCCTTTCAAGAATTCATAAAGTGGATGCCTCGACATTAAAATCCGCACACAGCCCAAAATGCATGTGCAACTTCAGATCCGCTAACACGCCCAAATCTTTATCTCACCCCAAACCCGTGTTTACATGTATACAATCCCAAATCCATGTACGCCTCAAATATGTGCACCACATCAACTAGGAGGGCATCCTAAAATTCATGTGAATATCATACCCGCGGAGAAACCCACTTGCACATTAGATTATCCCAGAGGAAGTATCATTTAAAATACTTCATGTCAAATTTCAAATTAAATTCATTATTCACGTGATCGAAATGAAACAACTTTGAGATTCGGCACACCTCCAAACCGCAGGCACCCCAAATACGTGAGAAATCCGTGTGCATCTCCAAATCCAAATGCATCCAAACAACTTCAAAACCTTGGACACACACCCGCTAATTAGATTATCTCAAAAAAAAAAATCAGACAGTCACAAGATGACAAAATTTGTGTACAACGAGCCCCACAAATGAATGTGGGTGTTTCAGCGTGTTTGGGCTGCGCATGGTGATGCGCACCAATTTGACGATGCACATGGATTTGGTGACGTTCGCTGATCCGGGTTGCCTTTTCGATCACGGGACACACATTGATTTGGTGAGTTGACGGATCAAAATTTGAGTGCGGATTATTAATGTCGAGGCTGCCATTTTCTCAATTGTTTTTTATTGATTGTTGCTCCGGGAAAATCTGATGTACAAGTGGCGGAGTCCGCGGGTTTAGGGTGCGCACTGAACTTGCGATTGCGCAATTTTATTTTTTGTCGTGGAATATGGGTTGCGCACGGTCTTCTGGTTCATGTGGATCTAGGGTTGTGCATGGATTTAGGAGCGTTCTCTAATAAAGGGTTGCAAACTGAATTAGCGGAGTGCTCTGATATAAGGGTGCGCACCTTTTTAGGGATCGCAAATTTAGGGTAGTAGTCTCCACGTGTTTGTGAGTGCTTATCGATTTGGTGACTTTGGGATACGTGGTGGTTTTTACCAGACAGCCATTTTGTGTTTGCAATGATTATCCGTCTGGGTCATCTAATATGCCTGTGGGGTGCTCTCGTATTTGATGATGTGCGCAGATGTGGGGATGCGGACGGGTTTTAGTGATCAGTGTCCAGTTAGGGCTGTAGACTTGAATACGGGGCCGCACACGGATTTGGGTTGACACGCAGATTTGGGTGTGTCGCCAATCTGCAAAAGGATTTTGGCGCACATATGGCTTGCTAACCTCGAGAAGGTCATTTTCTGAATTGATTGAAATGTCTGGGAAAATCCATTATGCCTCTCGGGTGTCAGAAGGTTTGGGGTCCGCACCGAGTTTGGGTTTGCGCAGATTTAGGGCTGCTTCGGCATATATGGGCGGCAACCGATTTGCGATGCGAAGGGATTTCGTGAAATCAGCGGATTTGTGGATACATACAGATTTGGTCTCTTTAGGAGAGTTTCGGCGAGTACGTGTGCACAGTGATGGGTGGATTTGATGGTGCTTTCTGATTGGATGGTCGCACAAGATTAGAAATGAATAATCACAGGACGTCAGTACGGATTTGGGTTGCACAGGGTGCCTGACGATTGGGGATGCGGTCAGGTTTAGGTGCGTGTCGGCGCGTATGGGTGTACATGAATTTGTTACTGTCGGTCGATTTGGGGTTGTGGTGAATCTCAAAGTCATTCCATTTATAGTGTCTTTAATAATAGCTGCACTATGCCCTCGGGATTTCTTTAAGGTGACTCTTCCTTTGGGAAAATCAAATGTGTACACGTGAGTATCAGCAGGTTTGGTGATGTACGTGATCTTAGACGCTCCCGGATTTGGGGGTCCTGACAAATCTCACGGTTGTTTCATTGATAGGTACTTTGTTAATAAATACACTTTCAGTTTTCTACTCTGCTCTTGCTGTGATTTTTAAGTTGGAAGTTGCTACTTTCTGAACTATTTAAAATTATTTCTCCTCTCAGATAATATAATCTGTATGTGAGAGGTGCTTACAGGTTCGGAGTGCGCACCCATTTGGGTGTTCATACGGATTCAGGAATGCACGTGGATTTTGGATGTCGGAGGAATTGGGTATAATGCCAAAATTCAAATTGTTTCTTTTACAGATACTCGGATAAATAATGCACTTTAACGTTCAGCCTTGTTCTTGCTATTCTTTAAAGTGGATTAAGCTATCTTGTGAAATATTTGAAATGCTTCTCTCTCTGGGATAAACAATTGTACATGTAGTGACGGACTCGGATTTGGGGGTTCTCAGAGATTTTGACATGTGCGCGGCGAGTTTGGGTACACACGGATTTGAGTGTGTCGGTGGATTGGGGGGCGTGACGAATGACAAGGTTGTTTCACTTATAGGTACTTTAATAATAGAACTTGGAAGTTTGTTTTAGATTTTTTGAACGTGAAGCTTTTTTGTGAACTGTTTGACCTGACTCGCGATTTCGGATAATCCAGCGTGCATGTGGGTTTGTCGTCAGGATTGGGGTGCATATGGATTTAGGGCGAGCTCTTACTCGGTCATGCGCACAGATTTATTGTTGAATACGGACTTGGGGATGTGCACAGATTTAGGCGTCTGTTGTCTAATATGGAGGTGCACAGGTTACAACCCAGATCTGTGTGTGTCAAACGATCTGGAATTGCAGATGCATTTCGGGATGCGTGCTGATTTTAATGTCGAAGCAGTCTTTTCTGATCGATTTGAAATGATTCCCGCTCTGAGATAATCTATTATGCATGTTGGGGAGTCAGCGTGTATGGAAAGAGCACTGATCTTTGGGATTACGCAGATTTAGGGTGGTGTCCGCACATATGCTCTCACACACCAGTCTGGGGATGCGAACTGATTGAGTGATGTGTCCGACAATATAGAGATGCACAGTTATTTGAAACGTTCATTGTTGAGCGAGGAGCATGCAGGCCAGTATGTAAATGTTTACCAGGTTTCGGCAAATATGTCCTCACAACACTAATCTGAGGATGAGAACAGAATTAGTGATTTGGAGTGTTAGATATCTGAAGGTTGTTTCATTCAGAGATAATTTCAGAACCAATGCACCTTGAGCTTTTCACCAGTATTCTTGTAACTTTATGCTGGAGGCAGGCATATTGTGAACTGTTCGAAATTATTCTTGCCCTGTGACACTGCATGGGGGCGTGTAGGGGTGTCAGCGGGTTTGCGATGCCCATTGAATTGAAAATTGCACAGAGTTAAGGCAAAATAGTCAAACATGTAATGCCTTTGATGGCTGGATCTCAGAAGAATGAGGAGGACGGCTGTTGTTGTTGGAAATGATCGAATGTTTAAAGGAATCGATAAAGTAGATGTGGAGAGAAGGTTCCCCGTGGGGGGACAGTCAATGCCAACTGACCCACATCGGAATGGAGGTCCGTCCTTTCAGAACGGAGATTGGGAGTATTAGGTACACGTAAATGTGTGTGATAAAACCATCAGCAGCAATAGAACAGATCTGCAGTCTGGTTTTGCTGTTAGCAAACATTATTCAATTAGCAACCACTTAATATAGCATCTTAAACCAGGAAAATCGAAAGTTAGCAGAGTTATGCTGAAATAGGCGAACAAAATAAAGTTCCCAAACTCATTCAAGTTCGGCAGGCAAGAGTTACAGTCTGACGATGGTCTGTAAGAAAGTTCAGTTCAATCCACAGAACTGAGCTGAGAGAGAGGTATTTGTAATCTGAATAAACAGGGGTCGTCGGTCTTGCCGTTCTCCTCTGAATTCTTCAAGTTAGTCAAATGTGACTCCCCTAAGGGTACCGTCTTCAGAGGAAAATCTACTAACCCAGGCCAGGGTTAAACACACTGGTAGTTTGCACAGCGTCACCCTTGCACTCACTGTGACGGCCTCTGATCAATCTCACTTGATCGATCCTCAACCCACCCTGGTGTGCACTCGAAGAGTTCATCCTGTGACTCCTTCGTCACCAGCCTCTGTGAGTCTCTTCTGTTTGTCTGCGAGAAAGACAGTTGACCTTACACACGCTGAACATCAGCTGTCCATCATGTAACTCCTCCTCTCTCCTCCATAGCAACTCGGGCAGCAGCAGAAGACTGCTGTTTTTCGCAAGACTGTATACTCTCTCTCTCTCTCTCTCTCTCTCTCCTCTCTCCTCTCTCTCTCTCTCTCTCTCTCTCCTCTCTCTCTCTCTCTCTCTCTCCTCTCTCTCTCTCTCTCTCCCATCTCTCTCTCTCTCTCTCTCTCACTCTCCTCTCTCTCTCTCTCTCTCTCTCTCTCTCCTCTCTCTCATCTCTCTCCTCTCTCTCTCTCTCTCTCTCTCTCTCTCTCTCTCTCCTTAAAGGCACAGTCCATAACGAATGAAGCATAAGGTCCCCATCACAGGAGGAATTAATTTCCTCACAGTATGGTAAATATGTAGAACAGGTTACATAGGCGGCTATGGAGTCCTGACTTTAGATATATTGTAGTCAGAGGATTGGCAGATTGTTGATTGCTCAGAACATGAAGGATACGGTGAAAAGGCAGGAGATTGGGGCTGAGGGGGACCTGATCAGACATGATGAAATGGCGCAGCAGAATCGATGGCCTAATTCTGCTCCGATATCTCATGGTCTGATTTTAGGTTCCTGTGTTGCCGGGTGTCAGCATCTCAGTGGATCTGTCCTGGTGGGACCAACCGAGAGTGGGGGAGAGGGAGGGACTGACACAGACGCAGGAGAGGAATAGCAGGAGAAGTAGGAACAACTGGAAAGGGTAGTGGTGCACAGTACGGGGGGAGTCACGGAGTCGGGGAAGGTTTTAGCGGATGGATGGGGTAACATAAAACTGTTCGAATATCAGAGAGGGAGGAAGATGACGGAGACGAAGAATGCTGTAGTTGAGGAAGTATTCAAGTTGAGAAGTCTCCTTTCTGTTGAAAAAGACGTTCGAGAGGGGCACGAAGTTCGGCTCTGCTCGCCCCCTTCTCTTCTGAGACCTCTATCTCGAAGGCCGATGTAAGAATCATCCCTCAGGTGGGTGAACCCTCGCAGGTCATCGGGTTCCGAATGTGTACCTGGTAGGGCACTGAAAACCTTGCCACCAACAGGCTGGACTGTTCAAGGACTCGGTGGTGAGGAAGGCTAATAAAACGTTCACATTCATCTCCAGGCAAGGATTTAATTTTAAGTCTCTGCTGAGGCCTCATTTGGAGTGCGCTTCGCTGTCACTTTCACTTTAAGACTCGGACTGACAGTTTCTGCCAGTCACAGTCCTTCCTGTAATGTCTGTAATTCAAGAGTTCGTGCTCAGTGCTCAGCCGTAGGAGATCCATTTCCAGCACTGTTGGTTGTGATCCGACACCTCCCAGTCTTCTTATGAAACAGCGCTTGGGCTCCAACTTAGCAGGTTCATCTTTGCCAAAAAACTGCCTGGCCGAATCCACACTTGCCAGATCATTCCTGCCGCCAGAGAAGTCAGCCTTCATTCAATTTAGAACTAAACCCGATGTCATAAATGCCCTTTTCCATAATCACCTTGAATCTAATGGCAATATAATCACGAGATGCAAAGTGGTCCCCTGCCTTGTTCCATTCCGCAGGACGAGATCCAGTATTGCACTCTCTGGTTGGAATTATCTACCTACTGATTAAGGAAACTTTCTTGAAAACATTTGAGAAACTACCCCAATGGTCCTTTCACGGAACGGGGCTCACAGTTAATACCGGTTAAAATCACCCAATATCACAACCGTATGTTTCTCTACAGATTTGTTCCTCAGAATCACTGGGACTATTAGGTGATTGATAATATGGCCCCATGATCGAGTTCATACCTTTCTTATTCCTCAGTTCCTCCCAAAAAACCTCACCGGGACGAGTTCCCCAGTCTGTCCTGACTGAGCACGCCGTGACATTTTCCCTGACTGTAAAGCTGCCCCTCATGTTTGCATTACTTACGCATTAGCACGACTAAAACAGCCGAAAACCGGAATATTGAGCTAACAGTCCTGCCTCTCCGACAACCAAGTCTCACTACTGGCTACAATGCCATACTTCCAGACCTTGACTCCCGTCCTGAGCTCATCTGCCTTTCGTACAATACTTCCTGCAATGAAACGTAGGCAGCTCAGAACGTGATTCCCAGCAGGCTCAACTTTTTTCTTCCTGACTTCGTCTGAGGCCTTAACGACATCGGTTCCAACAAGCTTTCTTCTATCTGTGATGGCATTACGGTTTTCATCCCCCTGCATCTCTAGTTTAATGCCCACCCCACCCATCTTTTATGTCAAAAATCCCCGCTGAGATATCAATTCAACTCAAGTTGATGTGTAAACTGTGAGAGCCGATCGCTGGCAGAGGAAGTGAAGGAGCTGCGCACGGCAGGCCGGTTTGGCGTGGCCTTCAGGCAGGAGTCTGTGCTGCCTCCCAGTGTTCGCTCGGCAGAAGACAGGCTCTGTTGTAGTCTACTGCAGATAGCAGTGCTATTCAGTTGACACAAGGCCTCAAACTGTATTTTTCTATTTTTTCATATTGTTTGTGCTTTGTTCCGTTTTTGAATGCTGACAATGTGTTTTACACCTTGTTTATGGAGTAACGCTGTCACCTTGGGCTGTATTCATGGATGTTCATGTGTCGTCCTGACCTGTGAGACATACCTCGACTTGGCCATTTTAACCCGTCTCTCCCACCTAGAGGCATACGAACTGGTATACCTGTTATTGAGCCGCTTGACCACAGGGGGACGCTGTACTGGGACTGGATGTTTAACCCCTTTGAACCTCCGGACTGTCACCAGTTTTCTGCAGGCTGAATATTCGGTCTATTTTCCTCCCAATATGACTTGACAGAAAGTTATTGTATAACGACAAGTCGATGAGAGGCATTGATCGTGTGCCTTTTTACCGGCGCTGAAATGGTTGCCACGAGAGGACACAGGTTTAAAGTGCTGGGGAGCAGGTACAGGGGAGATGTCAGGGGTAAGTTTTTTACTCAGAGAGTGGTGAGTGCGTGGACTGGGCTGCCAGTAACGGTGGTGGTGGCGGATTCGATCGGGTCTTTTCAGAGACTTTTGGATAGGTACATGCAGATTAGAACAATAGAGGGCTAAAGGTAAGCCTAGTAATTTTTTTCAAGGCCGGGACGTGTTCGGCACAACATTGTGGGCCGAAGGGCCTGGATTGTGCTGTAGGTTTTATATGTTCCAATGTTTCTATCTTTATTTTTTCTTGCTGATGAACCCGCATTGCTGATTGGTTGTTGTTCAAACAAACGCGAGGCACTGGTTTATATTGCACACAGTTTCCGCTCCCCAACTCTGATTGGAGGCTGTCCCAAGGGGAAAAATGTATGAGTCTCTGACACCGTCAGTCAGACCCTGAGCGAGACTCCTCCATACCATCCCATCTGAGGCCACAAACCAGGCAGGCCCAGGATCCTCTTCAGTTTGCGTATAAGGAGAAACTGGGAGTGGAGGATGCTATCACGTATCTGCTGCACAAATCACTCTCTCACCTAGATGGGGTCAGTTGTGCTGTGAGGATTACATTCCTTGACTTCTCTAGTGCCTTTAACACCATCCAGCCCAAGATCTTAAGGCACAAACTAACGGAGATGGGAGTAGACTCTCACATGGTGGATTGGATAGTGGACTACTTGACAGATAGACCTCAGTATGTGCGGTTGGGAGACTGTAGGTCTGACACGGTGGTCAGCAGCACAGGGGCGCCGCAGGGAACCATACTTTTTCCGGCCCTGTTCACCCTGTACACATCAGACTTCCAATATAACTCGGAGTCCTGCCATGTGCAGAAGTTCGCTGATGACACGGCCATAGTGTGTCAGGAATGGACAGGAGGAGGAGTATAGGAAACTGATACAGGACTTTGTGATATGGTGCAACTCAAACTACCTGCGTCTCAATATCACCAAGACCAAGGAGATGGTGGTGGACTTTAGGAGATCTAGGCCTCATATGGAGCCAGGGATCATTAATGGAGAATGTGTGGAGCAGGTTAAGACCTACAAGTATCTGGGAGTACAGTTAGACGAGAAGCTAGACTGGACTGCCAACACAGATGCCTTGTGCAGGAAGGCACAGAGTCGACTGTACTTCCTAAGAAGGTTGGCGTCATTCAATGTCTGTAGTGAGATGCTGAAGATGTTCTATAGGTCAGTTGTGGAGAGCGCCCTCTTCTTTGTGGTGGCGTGTTGGGGAGGAAGCATTAAGAAGAGGGACGCCTCACGTCTTAATAAGCTGGTTATGAAGGCGGGCTCTGTCGTGGGCAAAGTACTGGAGAGTTTAACATCGGTAGCTGAGCGAAGGGCGCTGAGTAGGCTACGGTCAATTATGGATAACTCTGAACATCCTCTACATAGCACCATCCAGAGACAGAGAAGCAGTTTCAGCGACAGGTTACTATCGATGCAATGCTCCTCAGACAGGATGAAGAGGTCAATACTCCCCAATGCCATTAGGCTTTACAATTCTACCGCCAGGACTTAAGAACTTTTTAAAGGCTATTATTAATGCTTTTTGAGATAGTGATTTAGATGCATATCATATTTTTTACTGAGTTAAGTATTGTATGCAAATAGTTTTGCTACAACAAGTGTATGGGACATTGGAAAAAAGTTGAATTTCCCCATGGGGATGAATAAAGTATCTATCTATCTATCTATCTATCTATCTATCTATCTATCTATCTATCTATCTATCTATCTATCTATCTATCTATCTATCTATCTATCTATCTATCTATCTATCTATCTATCTATCACACTCAACCGGAATCAGACGCTGAGTGAAGCTCCCTCACCAAAATGACATCACACAATTTCCGGGTCAGACAAGGAGTGGAATTCCCCCCACGCTGTCCCAAATTTTCGGAAAAGGAGTGAAGCTCCCACTCACCTTCGTATAACGCATTTCCGGAATCAGAGAGAGACTGAATCTCCCTCCACACCCTCCCATCACACACTCCCGGGATCTGACACAGACTGAATCTCCCTCCACACTGTCCCATCACACACTCCCGGGGTCAGACACAGAGTGAAGCTCCCTCCACACCGTCCCATGGCAGATCCCCGGCATCAAACACGTGATGCTCCCTGGACACTGTCCCATCACATTCTTTTGTGGTACAGACACAGAGTGAATTCCCTGTTCCCCATCCCTTCACACATTCAACGTTCAGATATTGTTTAGTTCAACTGCATCTCCCAGCTCAAATCCCGCACAATCGCATCACACACTACCCAAGTCAATAGGAGAGCTGAACCCCCTGGTGAAGGGTGAAGAGTTGCCCATGTCCCCCTCCGTCCTCCACTCTCTCCTCTCAGCAATCCCCAGCGCTCCGCCATCCCAGTCGTCTGGAATTCTGTCTCGGATACTGTGAGTGCGCGTGGCAGGATGTGGATTATTCAGCGTAGAATACTTTCTAAAGTGAGGGATTTTTTTTTTAACCCAGGCAACCTGTTCATATTCTATACCTTCACAGAATGGTCTAGGTCAATTTTGAGCCGGCCCAAGAATCCATAACAAGTGTCTATCCAAAGGCTTGAACCGCAGATCTATTTAGTATGTATAAATAGCCTATCTGACGTTAATAAATGGGTGATGAATATTTAATTAATTTTTCAGAGATCTAAAATCCATTTCAATAGATACGGGTCAAATTCGACCCGGAACAGCCTCAATGTACAAACATTTGTAGCACCTGTGCAAAAGTATAAACCTTCAGGGTGTTTTTACTGTTGTCAAATGTCAGAACGGGTCAAACATGACCGGCACAGTGTGTAAGGGTTAAAAACAATCTGCGGTGCAGAGGGATTTGGGAGACTTCGTTCAGCTTTCCCAGAAGTTTAACCTGCAGCTTGAGCCGGTGGTGATGAAGGCAAATGCGATGACAGCATTCATTTCGAGAGGACTGGGACGTCAAAGCAAGGATGTCATTCTCAGGCTTAATACGTCACTGGTGAGGTCACATTTGAAGTTCTGTGAACAGGTCTCGATCGCTTATCCCACAGGGGATGTGAGACATTGAAGAGGGTTCACGAGAATGATAACGGGATTGGACGTGGTATTATAGGAGTATTTGACAGCTCCGGGAGACAGAACACCCACACACAGCGATTCAGGAACAGCTTCTTCCCCTGCCCCATCACATCTTTCAACGCAGCAACACTAACACGACATTTCTGCGGCGTTTATTAATATTTGTAATTTACATTAATTGTACATCATTGCGCCGTACTGATGCTTCAAAAGGACTAATTTCAGGCCTTATAAGTTTCAGATAATAATTCAAATAGCGATTCCGGTGGAAAACATCCGATCGGGTGGACAGGACACTTGGCCCGCTGGTCTTCACCAGTCAAACTGAGTACAGGAGTCGGGAGGTCACGTTGCCGTGGTACAAGACGTCGGTGAGGCCGCCCTGATTTAGGACAAAATGTCAGTGAACTGGATATATTGTACAGGGAATTCTACGGGGATATTGCCGAAACTCGGAGGGCTGAGTTATGGAGAGAGGGAGGGAAGATTGGGACTTCATTCCCTGGAGCGCAGTTGTAAATTTACAGAGTCACATAAACCCGAGAAGGTCAGAGGCAGAGGGAATGCGCACAGACTTTCACCCAGGGTTAGGTTATCGAGAACCAGACGGCACAGGATTGAGGTGACAGTGGGTGGAAATCAGTAGGGAGTGCCTGGGGGAGGAAAGGGGAGAGAGGTGAGAGGTGGGCAGCGGGAGCAGAGAAAGTGCGGGCTGAGAAAGTTCGAGGAAATAAGGGGAGGTGCGGGGGTAAAGAGAAAGGTAGAGGGAGCGGGAAAGAGCGGGACGTGGGAAATGGCGAGAAAGAAAGGGATAGAAGGCGAGAGGGATTTGTCGGTGTCTGGTGGGGAGAATATGGTTGCGACAAGAGGATGAGATGGAGTAGGAGGGAGGGGCAGAGAGGGTGGGAAGGGAATTTGACAGCATCGGGAAGTGAGAGTGAAGGGGAGAGAAGGAGGAGATAATGGGGGTAGTCACTTGATTCATGTCGACTCCACTGGCTCTTGACAGAGACCCTGGATCTTTTCAGGAATATCCGGGAACAAAGGTGCCGACTTCTCGCAGATGAAACGCCGATCATGATCACAAGGGTTACTCCTTCCGCACTGACTGCAGACGAGCGTTCCAGAGGATCCCTTGTACAGGAGACTCCGGCCCGCAGTCCTATCCAGGAGGGTTAAACAATTTCAACAAAGACAAAACAGCTTCAGTAGAGGAATCGAGCGGAGTCCGTCCCCAAGCTAATCCCAGCTCTTTTCCCTCAGATCTGTGTCATTCAGCAAACGAATCACACTATTCCTCCCTCTCCTCACAGCCCGGCGACTAGCTCCGAAATAATCACATTAACCCACTGTGTGCCCATCACCCTGTACTGTTCTCCAAACTAATGCAATTGCCCTACTCTCGCCCCTGAGATCTAAGTCATTCACTAAACTAATCCCGCTGCTGCTTCCTCTCCTGACAGGCCGGTGACTAGCTCCAAAATAACCCCATTGCACCGCGCTGTCCTCACCTACATGCTTCAGTACTAAAATAGTCCGTGTGTACTGATCTCTCCCCACTGCCCCCTGCCAGTTTTCGAAATATTCACACTGCCCTGTCCGTCCCCGGCAGACATGTGTCGGCCCCAAAATGCCAGGCCCTACCCACATACAAATAAATCCCAATACCCTTCACTTTTTCCACAACACTACTTCAGACCGTAAACGAATTCTATTTTTTCCCGTCAGGACTATCACAATACCCAACTCTCACCCGACAGATCAGTCCAAATCTCACCCGCTTTCGCATTTTCCAATCCAGTATATACGGGTTTGGTACACAAGGTTGCGGGATACAAAGTTCTAGGAAATTTAAATTTACTGTATTAATGCCATGAATCCAAAACTATGGGCTGGAACGGTGCGGAGAGTGATTCACTCTGCGTCTGAACCCGGGAGTGTGTGATGGGACGGTACGGAGGGAAGTTGATTACAACAGGAATCTCTTCCGGGACTCTGTTACGGTAGTTTCAGTGTGTGTCAGACCCCAGGAGTTTGTGAGGGGACGGTGTGGAGGGAGATTTACTCTGTGTCTGACGCCAGCAGTGTGTGATGGACGGTGTGGAAGGAGATTCACTCTTGTGTCTGACCCCGGGAGTGTGTGATGGGACGGTGTGGAGGGAGGTCCACTCTGTGCCTGACCCCGGGAGTGTGTGATGGGACGGTGTAGAGGGAGATTCACTCTATGTCTGACACCAGAATTGTGTGATGGACGGCGTGGAGGGAGATTTACTCTGTGTCTGACCCGAGAATTGTGTGATGGACGGTGTGGAGGGAGATTCAATCTGTGTCTGACCCCGAGAGTGTGTGATGGGACGGTGTAGAGGGAGATTCACTCTATGTCTGACCCCAGAATTGTGTGATGGACGGTGTGGAGGGAGATTCAATCTGTGTCTAACCCCGAGAGTGTGTGATGGGACGGTGTGGAGGGAGCGTCACTCTGTGTCTGACCCCGGGGGTGTGTGATGGGACGGTGTGGAGGGAGATTTACTCTGTGTCTGACCCGAGAATTGTGTGATGGGACGGTGCGGAGGGAGATTCACTCTGTGCTTGACCCCGGGAGTGTGGGCTGGAACGGTGCGGAGAGTGATTCACTCTGCGTCTGAACCCGGGAGTGTGTGATGGGACGGTACGGAGGGATGTTCACTTTGTGTCTGAACCCGGGTGTGTGTGATGGGACGGTGTGGAGGGAGATTCACTCTCCGTCTGACCCCGGGATTGTGTGATGGGACGGTGCGGAGGGAGATTCACTCTGTGCTTGACCCTGGGAGTGTGTGATGATTCCTGTGTTTCTGTGGGATGTTCTCGTGCTGTGACACATACCGCTTCATCCTTTGAATTGATTTCCACCAGCCTTGAATCACGGTTTGAACATTCTTGAATCGCTTTGTATAAAGATTTTACAAACGTGGAAACGTAATAACACCGGTCTTTATTTGTGACCCAATTCTCGGAACAGTTTTGCTCTGGAAATCAGGAACAAGGAACAGTGAGACACAGAGTGAATCTCCCTGCACACTTTTCCAACACAGACACCCGGCGTGACGCAGAGAGTGAAGTTCACGCCATGCGGTCCCATCACGTTCACCTGAGGTCAGACACAAAGAGAATTTCCCTGCCCCCAACATCGTCCCATCGCACATTAACAGGATCAGGCACTGTGAATATCCCTCCATACCATCCATCAAACACTCCCGGAGGAAAATATCTCTGCACACAATTCAAATGGACGCAGATATATAACATAGATTAGTACAGCGCAGAATAGGCCCTTCGGCCCACTATGTTGTACCGACTCTTAAACCCTGCCTCCCATATATCCCCCAACTTAAATTCCTCCATATACCAATAGACTAGTGTCTTAAATTTCACTGGTGTATCTGCCTCCACCACTGACTCAGGCAGTGCATTCCACGCACCAACCACTCTCTGAGTAAAAAACTTTCTCTAATATCCCAACCCCCTTGAACATCCCTCCCCTTACCTTAAAGCCATGTCCTCTTGTATTCAGCAGTGATGCCCTGGGGAAGAGGCGCTGGCTGGCCACTCTATCTATTCCTCTTAATATCTTGTATACCTCTATCATGTTTCCTCTCATCCTCCTTCTTTCTGCAAACAGCAAAGCCCAAGCTGCCGTTATCTCTGTTCGTAACGCATGCTTTCTAAACCAGACAGCATCCTGGTAAATCTCCTCTGTACCCTTTCCAATGCTTCCACATCCATCCTGTAGTGAGGGGACTAGAACTGGAAACAGTTCTCCAAGTGTGGCCTAACCAGAGTTTTATAGAGCTGTATCCATACCCCGTGACTCTTAAACTCTATCCCTTGAATTATGAAAGTCAACACCGCATAAGCTTTTTTAAATACTCTATCTACCTCTGAGGCAACTTTCAGGGATATGTGGACATGTACACCCAGGTCTCGCTGTTCCTCCACACTAAGAAGTATCCTGCCATTTACTTTGTACTCTGCCATGGTGCTTGTCCTTCCAAAGTGTACCAACTCATACTTCTACGGCATGAACTCTATCTGCCACTTCTCAGCACATTCCTGCATCCTATCAATGTCTCTCTGCAAACTTCGACAATCCTCTACACTATTTACAACCCCACCAACCATTGTGTCGTCTGCAAACTTGCCAACCCACCCTTCTACACCCACATCCAGGTCGTTAATAAAAATCACGAACAGTAGGGGTCCCCGAATCGATTCTCTTGGGACAACACTAGTCACAACTTCCAATCGGAATATACTCCCTCCGTCACGGCACACAGCTTTCTGCAGGCAAGCCAAACCTCCTGGGATCACATGCCTTCTGACTTCCTGAATAAGTCTATCGTGTGGAAACTTATCAAATGCCTTACTGAAATCCATATAGATCACATCCACTGCACTATCCTCATTTATATGCATGGTCACCTCCTCAAAGACCTCTACAGGTTTCCTAGACACGATCTGCCCTTCACAAAGCCATGCTGACTGTCCCTGATCAGACTATGATTCTCCAAATGCCTGTAGATCCGATCTCTAAGAATCTTTTCCAACATATTTCACACCGCAGACGTAAGGCCTATAATTACCTGGACTATACCTGCTACATTTTTCAACAAGGGCACAACATTCACCTCCCTCCAATCCACCGGTGCCATTCCAGTGGACACCGAGTACAGAACGATCCGAGCAGGTTGTCCCCACCAAAAGTATCCAAAACGGTGTAATTATTGTTGATGTGAACAGCCACAGGGATGTTCTGCGGTCGTCCAGCAACCTGTCTCCTGACTCTTAGGGGTGACTATCTCCCAGAAACTCCTGTCTTTTTCTGCCCCTGCTTCACGAATGATCCGAAGTTGATCCAGCTCCAGCTCCAGATCCCTAACACAGTTTGTCAGGAGCTGCAGCCGGATGCACCTTTTACAGGTGTAGTCATCAGGGACAATTTGGCTCGCCCTGACTCCCCACGTCCTTCAAACGGAGCACTCGACTGCCCTAACTGCTGCCTCCATTACCTATTTCTAAGCGAATTAGATTAAAGTACCTTACCAGGCCTTACCTCATTGGGAGCAAGCTCGTCCTCGGTCTCTGCTCGCCGAAGCCTCTCGAGCCAAACCCTTCCTACTCTGTCTCCCACTACTCCGGTGCCCGCTCCGTTAATCTGTCCGTTTTTTAAACCCTCTCGCTACTTCAGAGGCCGACTTTCACGCGTTTGCGTAGTCGGGCCCCGTCCAAACTGCCGAATAAACTACATCCCCCTCTCAATCTGCTCGCTTTATAAACTCAACCGTTCTCTCAGAGGATGAGTGATTCTCCCTCTACAGACAGAGAGGGAAGCTGCCTCCACACGGACCCATCACACATTCACGTGTTCAACACAGTGTGAAGCTCCATCCTTACGTCCCATGACACACTTCCTGGCGAGTCATAGAGTGAAGCTCCATCCACACCGCCCCATCACACACTCCCGGGGTGAGACACAGAATGAATCTCCCTCCACACCGTCCCATCACACACTCCCGGGGATGACACAGAGTGAATCTCCCTCCACACCGTCCCATCACACTCTCCTGGATTCAGAAATAGAGAGAAACTTCCTCCACGCAGCCCCATCTCACAAACACCGGGTCAAACACAGAATGAATCAGCCTCCATACCATCTCTTCACACACTCCCGAGTGACGCTTCCTCTCTCCATGCCTACCCCGTGATGAGGAGCGGGTGAAAGAGGGGGATGATGTCTCATCTCTTCTGCTGGTCAACAATTCACAGATTTGAGCCTTGGTTTCGTTGACAGATCTGTACTTCGTTTCCATCTCAGTGAACTTGTGACGGATCTGCGATACTGAGAGAGATGGTGAAGGATGTTTAGCCTTTACGTGAGTCAGCATCACGCTACCGAACCGTTCACAGAGAGTGTTGTGTTGGTGTCACGGTGAAGGGTGTCACAGTGAAGTATATCCTTTGGGCACAGTGAGAGGCGTCGGCGCCACCTTGCGGGGAAAATCAATGTTCCAGTGAAGGTTTTGTTGGTACTATGGGTGTCTGCGTCAGTATCGTGCGGGGCATGTCCGAGTTGCTGTGAGGAACGTGTCGGTGTCACTGTGATAGGAGTTTCTGTGCCCCGGCGGGAAGTGACGTGTCACGGTATCCTGGCGTGGGGTGTGCTGGTCGCAAAGTATGTCAGTGCCACGGTGAGAGACATGTCACGGTGTGTGTGCGAGTGACACGCTGAGGTGTGTGTCGGTGTAACGGAGAGTTCTAATTCCATGTCATTGAGTCATTCTGAATTTATGTGTCGGTATCTGTTAAGAGGTTTACCGGTGTCAGGGTGAGGTGAGGGTAATTGCCTCAGCGAGCGGTACATCGGTGTTATGTTGAGGAGTGATACTGTCGTGGTAAGGGGTGTTACAGTGACGTGTGAGTCTTTGTCATGATGCGGTCAAGAGCGGGTCACGTTGAGGAGCGGGAAGGTGTCACGGTGTACGGTACCTCAGCGTCACGGTGATGAGCGTGTCGGTGTCACTGTGAGGTGTGTGTCGGTGTCGCTTGAGCAGTTTATCAGTAACACGGTCAGGAGCCTGTCGATGTTACAGACACGTGTGTATCACGGCGATGGTGTGTCAGTGTCGCGGTCAGGAGTGCATCTGCGTCTTGTTGAAGGTCGTGACCGTGCTACGGTAACAGCATTGTTGATGTGATGGGGAATGGCGTGTCTGTGTCAGCATGAGTCTTGATTAAATTACGGTATAGACCGTGTTTTATCACGGTTTGTGGTGTGTCCGTGCTATGGAACATAGAATAGTACAGCACAGTTCTGGCCCTTCGTCTCACAATGTTGTGCCGAACCCTTAAACGCTGCCTCCCGTATAAACCACCACCTCAAACTCCTCCATACCCCTGTCTAGTAGTCTCTTAAATTTCACTAGTGTATCTGCCTCCACCACTGACTCAGGCAGTGCATTCCACGCGCCAACCACTCTCTGAGTAAAAAACCTTCCTATAATATCCCCTTTGAACATCCCACCCCTTACATTAAAGCCATGTCCTCTTGTATTGATCAGTGGTGCCCTGGGGAAGAGGCGCTGGCTGTCCAATTTACCTATTCCTCTTCATATCTTGCATACCTCTATCATACCTACTCTCATCCTCCTTCTCTCCAAAGGGTAAAGCCCTATCTCCCTTAATCTCTGATCATAATGCATACTCTCTAAACCAGGCAGCATCCTGGTAAATCCCCTCTGTACCCTTTCCAGTGCTTCCACATCCTTCCTATAGTGAGGGGACCAGAACTGGACACCAGCACTCCAAGTGTGGCCTAACCAGGGTTTTATAGAGCTGCATCATTACATCGCGTCTCTTAAACTCTATCCCTCGACTTATGAAAGCTAACAACCATAAGCGTTCTTAACTACCCTATCTACCTATGAGGTGTCTTTCAGAGATCTATGGACGTACCCGCTGATCCCTCTGCTCCACCACACTACCAAGTGTCCTGCCATTTACTTTGTACTCTGCCTCGGAGTTTGTCCTTCCAGAGTGTTGCACCTCACACTTCTCCGGGTTGAACTCCATCTGCTAATCCTCAGCCCACTTCTGCATCCTATCAATGTCTCTCTGCAATCTTCGACAATCCTCTACACTATCCATAACACCACCACCCGTTGTGTCGTTTCCAAACTTGCCAAGCCACCCTTCTAAACCCACATCGATGTCGTTAATAAAATCACGAAAATTAGAGGTACTAGAACCAATCCTTGTGGAACAGCACTAGTCACGGCCCTCCAATCCGAATGTACTCCCTCCGCCACGACAACCTGCTTTCTCCAGGCAAGCCGATTCTGAATCCAGCTGGCCAAGCTACTCTGGACCCCATGCCTTCTGACTTTCTAAATAAGCTCTACCTCCTGGAACCTTGTCAAATGCTTTACTAAATTCCATGTATATCACATCCACTGGACGACCCTCATCTATATCCCTGGTCACCTCCTCAACGAATTCTATAAGGCTTGTTAGACACGATCTGCCCTTCAGAATGTTATGCTGACTGTCCCTGTTCAGACCATGATTCTTTAAATGCCCATAGATTCTATCTCGAAGAATATTTTCCAACAGCTTTCCCAAAACAGACGTAAGCCTCACTGGTCTGTAATTACCCGGTCTATCCCTCTAACCTTCTTGAACAAGGGGAAACATTCGCCTCCCTCCAATCCTTCCGTACCATTCCCGTGGACAACGAGGACATAACGATCCTAGCCGGAGGCTCAGCAATTTCTTCTCTCTCCTCGTGAAGCAGCCTGGGGTATATTCCGTCAGGCCCCAGTGACTTATCCGCCCTTATGTATTTAACAACTGCAACAGCTCCTCTCACCTAATATCAACATGCTCCAGAACATTAAATTCTCTCATATTGTCCTCACCGTCATCAAGTTCCCTGTCATTGGTGAATTCCGAAGAGAAGTACTCATTTAGGACCTCGCTAACTTCCACAGTCGCCAGGCACATCTTCCCACCATTATCTCTAATCAGTCCTACTTTCACTCCTGCCATCCTTTTCTTCTTCACATAATTGAAGAATGTCTTTGGGTTTTCCTTTACCCTACTCACCAAGGCCATCTCTTGCTTCATTCTTTCTCTCCACAGCCCCTTCTTCATCTCTTTTCTTGCTACCCTATGTCCCTCAATACACCCATATGATCCTTGCTTCCTAAACCTCATGTATGCTGCCTTCTTCCATCTGTGTTACGGTAAAGGGGGTGTTGGTTTTACTGTTGTGTTTTACAATCTCAATATATTCCACTCTCTGTATTTACGTTCTGACTCCATCCAGAGAACGTTCCACTGACCATGGATCGAGAGACCGGCCACTGTCACGATGAGGGTGGACGTAACGAGGCAGAGTAGGCAGATCAGACGGTACGGTCTATTTCCGATCTTCTCTTTCGACTCCCGTTCTTGCGCAGCTGTGGAGATACCATATGACCATAAGATCACAATAAATGTTTAATAAGACCATAGGAGCTACTTAATGAATACTTTACTTCAGTATCTTAGTGATTGTCGTGATGACTTGCAGCAGACTGAAAATCCTGAGCATGTAGATGTTACGAAAGAGGATGTAATGGAAATTTTGGAAAGTTTCAAATTGGATAAATCACCGGGAGCGGACGAAATATACCCCAGGCTACTCTGGGAGGCGAGGGGAGAGATTGCTGAGTCTCTGGCGATGATCTTTCCATCATCAATGGAGACGTGGGAGTTTCCGGAGGATTGGAAGGTTGCGGATGTTGTTCCTTTATTCAAGAAAGGGAGAGGAGAAAGCCCAGGAAATTATAGACCAGTGAGTATTACCTCAGCTTTTGGTAAGTTGATGGAAAAGATCCGGAGAGGCAGGATTTATGAACATTTGCAGAGGTATAGTATGTTTAGGAGTTGTCAGGATGGCTTTGTAAAGGGCAGTTCGTGCCTTACGAGACTGATTGCATTTTTGTGGGGATGTGTCTAAACTCATTGTAAGGAAGAGCAGTTGATGCAGTGTATATGGATTCCAGCAAAGCATTTTATAAGGTACCCCATGCAAGGCTTACTGAGAAATTAAGTAGGAATGGGATCCAAGGGGATTTTGCTTTGTGGATCCACAACTCTCTTGCCCACAGAAGGCAAAGAGTGGCTGTAGACGGGTCATATTCTGCATGGAAGTCGGTTACCTGTGGAGTGCAACATTGATCTGTTCTAGGACCCGTATTATTCGTGACTTTTATAAATGAACTGGATGAAGATGTGGAGGGATGGGTTCATAGGTTTACAGATGACACAATGTTTGTAGTCTTGTGGATAGTTGGAGGGCTGTCAGAAGTTACAGCGGGATGCAAAACAGGCTGAGAAGTAACAGATGGAGTTCAGCCCAGTTATGTGTGAAGTGCACGACGAGTGAATCTGCAGATGATAGAAATAAATAGAGACACAAAATGTTGGCAGAACTCAGCAGATTGGACAGCAACTATGGGAGGAAGTAGTGACGACGTCTCGGGCCAAAACCCTCGTGAAGTGGTTCATTTTTGTCAGGTCAAATACGATGTCAGAATATAGTATTAATGGTAAGACTCTTGGCAGTGTGGGGGATCAGAGGGATCATGGGGTCCGAGCTCAAAGCGGTTAAGAATTCGTATGGTGTATTGGCCTTCATCAATCGTGGAATTGAATTTAGGAGCCGAGAGGTAATGTTGCAGCTATATAGAACCCTGGTCAGACCCTACCTGGAGAAATGTGCACAGTTCTGTTCGCCTCACTATAGGAAAGACGTGGAATCCTTTGAAAGGGTGCAGAGGAGATTGACAAGAATCTTTACTGGATTTGAGAGCATGCCTTATTAGAATAGGTTGAGTGAACAGCCTTTTTTCCTTGGAGCGACGGAGGATGACAGGTGACCTGAGAGAGGTGAACAAGATGATGAGAGGCATTGATCATGCGGAGAGTCAGAGGCTTTTTCCCAGGAATGAAATCGCTCGCACGAGAGGACAGGCTTTTAAGGTGCTTGGAAGTAGGTACAGAGGAGATTTAAGGGGTAAGTTTTTTTTTTAAACTCAGAGAGTGGTGAGTGCATGGAATAGGCTGCAGGCGGCGGTTTTGGAGGCGGAACCGATAGGGTCTCTCATGGGTCTCCTGGATCGCTACATGGAACTTTGAAAAATTGAGGGCTCTGGGTAAATCCTAGGTAGTTCAAAGGTACGGACGTGTTCGTCACAACTTTGTGGGCCGAAGAGTCTGTATTGTGTTGTATGTTTTCTATGTTTCAATGTTTCTGTATACATCACAAACAGGAGTGGTCCTGCAGAATAAAGCGTCACAGTTACAGAGAGAGGGCAGTGCAGGCCGACGATAAAGTGCAAGGGGCCACGACGATGTAGATCGTGAGGTCAGGAGTCCAACTGATCGGCCTGGGGGGCCGCTCTGTAAGCCGATAGAAACGGGGTAGAAGCCGTCCTTGAGACTGGTGTGACGTGCTTTCGTAACTTTCTCCCCGATGGGAGCGAGTCCGGCTGGGTTGGGTGGGGGTCTATGGTTATTCTGGCTGCTTCACGGAGATAGCAGGAAATGTAGACAGTGTCGCCGAGAGAGAAAATGTCAGAATTCCATCTTTGGAGTAAGACAGCAGGACGGTTGATCAGGGCGGTGTACCAGGCGTGATGGATAGGGACTTCAGTGACCTATTGTTGGGCTGCTCTGTATAAGGGGGTTGGGCCAGGGGAGATTAGACTGATTTGATTGCGGAGGACCTGTTTGTCTTGATTGGTTGATGAAATTTACACTGACTTTCACAAATACTGTCACAAGATCCCAGATGGTAAATCACTCTGGGAGATGGAAGTGAGGAACGGAGGGAGAGATGGAGAAAGAAAGGAGCAGTGAGAGAGGGGGGGTGCGGAGATACGGTGGGTGGAAAATGGAGGAGGGAGAGAGATACTGGATGGCCTGAGACCCAGAGAGAGTTGTCGGGCTAATTTGCTCTGGAAGGACAGATCAGGCACGGGGAATAGATGTAATCTACCTAGACCTTAAAAAGGTCTTGGATGGTACACTGCTCTAGAAGATGATGGTACAGGAGTCGGAAGGTCACATTGCCGATGTACAGTGACGCCGCTCTATATACGAGGATGTTGGATTCGGGGAAGTGAGGTATGGAGAGTGGTCGGGCAGTTCAGGACTTTATTACTTGGAGTGCAGGGGCGACCTTACAGAGTTGTATAAAACCACGAGGGGCACAGGCAGGGAGAATGAACACAGACGTTCCTCAGGTCCGGGGTTTCGGAAACGAGAGGGCACAGGATTGATGTGAGAGTCGCTGGGAGGGCGAGAGTGGGGCGAGAGAAAGTGAAAGGGAGGAAATAAGGGTAGGAGGCAGTAGAGGGAGGGAGTTGGGGAGAGAGGACGGACGGGAAGTGTGGGAGAGGTGGGGAGAAAGGAGGCCATAGATGGGGAAATGTTTGTAGGAGATTGGTGGGGAGAATCTGGATGCAAAGGAGGAAAATGGGGTAGGAGAGAGGCAGTGATGTTTGGGAGGGTAATGTGTGAGTGGAGGAGAGAAAAGGTGGAGAACGATGTTGTCTGGGCTCGAGGGACTGAGTTCTGGAGAGAAGTCGCCATATTTGAAGTTCAATTCTTGGAGAGAATTAAAGATTATTATTAATTTAATTTTTGTAGGGGAACAGATAGGAAGAGCAGAACACCCCTGTGGACGTTCCCATCAACAATAAGTATACCGTTTTGGATACTGTTGGTGGGGACGACCTACCAGGGACAAGTTGCAGTGGTTGTGTCTCTGGCACCGAGACTGGACCCTCAGCTCAGAAGGGAAGGAGGGAAAAGAGGAGAACAGTAGTGATAGGGGATTCGATAGTTAAGGGGACAGATAGGAGATCCTGTGGAAGAGAACAAGGTTCCCGGATGGACTGTTACCTCCCTGGTGCCAGGGTCCGCGATATCTCGGTTCGAGTTCTCAGTATTCTCAAGAGGGAGGGTGAGCAGCGGGATGTCGTGGTCCATGTAGGGACAAATGACGTGGGTAGGAAGAGTGAGAAGGTCCTGAATGGTGAGTTTGGGGAACTGATCCGATCCCAACGCTCACCTTATGACATCACTACGAAGCCCATCTTCCCATCCCCCCTCTCTTTCTGCTTTCTGCTGGTGTGGTATACTGCGTACGGTTCTCCCGGTGCGGCCTTATATATTGCTGAGACCTGACGCAGACTGGGAGCCGTTTGGCTTAACACCTACCATCTGTCCGCCAGAGAAGGCAGGATCTCCCAGTGGCCACAGAATTTATTTGCATGTCCCATTCCCATTCTAATATCTCTATCCATGGACTCCTCTACTGTCAAGATGGAGCCACACTCAGATTGGAGGAACAACACCTTATATTTTGTCTGGGTAGCCTCCAACCTGATGGCATGAACATTGATTTCTCTAACTTCCGTTAATTCTCCTACTCCCCTTCTTATCCCATCCCTGATTTATTGATTTTCCCTTCCTTCCCTTTCTTTTCTTCTCTCACTCTGCCAATCATTCTTTGCCTGTTCTCCATCTCCCTCTTGTACTCCCCTCTTCCCTTTCTTTCCCTCTAGGCCTCCCATCCCATGATCCTTTCCAGCTCTGCATCCCTTTTGCCAATCACGTTTGCAGCTCTCAGCTTCACACCACTCCCTCTTGTCGTCTCCTATTATTTCGGATATCCCCGTCCCCCTCCTACTTTCAAATCAGCTACTATTTTTTCTTTCAGTTAGTCCTTACATAGGGTCTCAGCCCGAAACATCGACAGCGCTTCTTCCTATTGATGCTACCTGGCCTGCTGCGTTCCATCAGCACTTTGTGTGTGTTCCCAGAAATTATAGGCCGGTAAGTTTGACGTCGGTAGCAGGTAAATTATTGGAAGAAGTACAGAGGGATAGGATCTACAAGTATTTAGATAGACAGTCTATAATTAGGGAGAGTCAACATGGCTTTTTTGCGTGGCAGCGCATGTTCAACAAATGTATTAGAGTGTTTCAAAGAGGTTACAAGGAAAGTGGATGAAGGGAAGCCAGTGGATGTTGACTACATGGACGTCAGTATAGGAGGTTAGTTAGGATTATTCAGTCACTAGGTATACATGGTGAGGCAGTAAATTGCATTAGACATTGCGTCAATGCATGAGATCCTTAAACATCGGCCACATGGCCATAGTACATTTCCCTGCAAAATCATAATCCAAATTCACACACTCAAGTGTAAACCCTGATAGCCTCATAATTTGCCCTTCCCCAATTAAAAATGTTTCTGTCCTCTAGAAAATAGGTATAGATAGAGTGAATGCAAACAAGCCTTTTTTCCGCACTGAGGCTAGAGGGAAAAACACAGAGGACATGGGTTAAGGGTGAAGGGGAAGCGTTTAAAGAGAAGATGGGGTGGGGGATTCTGTACACCGAGAGTGGTGGGAGTGTGGAATAAGCTGCCAGATGAAGTGGTAAATGCGAGCTAACTTAATATTTAAGAAAAACCTGGACAGATAATTGGATGAGAGGTGTATGGAGGTATATGGGCCAGGTTCCGGTCAGTGGGACTAGGCAGAAAAATGGTTTAGGGCAGCCAGGAAGGGCCAAAATGCCTGTTCTATATGCTGTAAAGTTCTATAGTTCTAAGATTCCAGGGACGCAGGAAGGGATCACAGTTGAACATGCAGTTCATTGGGGTGCTAAACTCTTGATTTTAGACGGGCATTCAGCAACGTCACTTTCATGGGAGATACTTTGACAAGATTGCGATGATTGGGATTCACAAAGAACTGGGAATTTGGGCTCAGAGTTGGCTTGTGTACAGACCTCAGAGAGCGGCGGACGTCCGTGAATCGTGGTGTAATGCACCGATCCCGCCTACGGCTTCTGCTCTTTGTGACAAAGATTTGGATGGAAATATGGATATTCAAGTAGGCATTATGTGTTTAGAATGTCCTGCCTTGTAGAGTTAGTAAGTTGTTAGAAAATTGTTTTATTATTTCCAGGTATAGAACAGAGACCACCCAGCGGAGTACAGGAATGGGCCTACAATTTTGTCCCGAATGCATTCCCTCTGGTATCAGATATTTCAACTTTGGTGAAAGGTACTGTCTGTCGACTCAGTCTGTGTCTCTTGTGATCTTAGAAACATCTGACGGATCTCCTTCTCAACATCTCCGTCGGGCAGTGAAGCGGGAAAGATTTAAAAAGGTCACAGCCTTATACAGCTGGCAGTGAAGTGGCCGGGGGCAGAGTGAAGGCTTAAGGGCTTTGACTCAACGAGCTGAGGCGGAAACGGGCGAGGCAGGGTAGGTTTAGGTTTCAGTTTTTCCTGTTATGCAAGTTATTTTGAGTAAGTGCAAGCTGTTGTATTTCAGGAAGACAAGTAGTGTGAGAAAGACACAGTGAAGAGGAAGAACTCTGGGAAGTGTTAGAGAATAAATAGCCACAGGTCTACACGAAAACGTTTCCCAGAAATTAAGGTCAAGGGTGGATAGGGCGGTGAAGATTGCATTTTCATCAATCAAAGCTCTGAGTACAGGAGTCGAGAGGTCACTTTGCAGTTGAACAGGACGTAGTTGTACAGGACCCTGGAGTATAGTGTTCAGTTCTTTTCCACCTGCTCCAGGTGAAATGCCACTGAGCAGCAAAGATTGCAGAGGGAGCTTTACGGGGATATTGCCGAGACTCGAGGGACTGAGTTATGGAGATAAGAGGCAGATTAAGATTTTATGCCCTGGAGTTCATAGGTGACTTACAGAGGTTTATATAACCACGTGGGGCACAGACAAGGTGAATGCGCAGAGCCATTTTCTATAGACCTGGAGAATTGAGAAACAGAGCGAACAGTTCCGAGGTGATAGCAGAAAGAGATTTAACTGTGGACCAGGATGACAATTTCTGTTTAAAAAACGGTGCTCCGTCTGTGGAAGGAACTGCCAGAGGAAATGGTCGATGCAGATGCATTACCACTTGTACACTTGTGCGTTTTCACGTGACACCTTCAGAATGACGTCATCAACGTGAACTCTGACCTGCCTGAGCTCCTGGTCCCGTCGTAAGAGGAGGAACTTCTTCCTTAGCGATGAGAACTTCATTTCGGCGAAGGTTCAGCTGAGAGTAGGTGGGGTCCAGTTCATCTGGGAAACAAAGCAAGAGAATGTGAGAGAGAGACAAATAGAAGGGCAAGGGACAGGAAGAGAATGGTGGGGCGGAGTGAGAGACGGAGACACAATTTGAGGGAGATGAGGAAGTGAGTGGAGAGAGAGGTGGAGACAGAGCAGCCGATAGAGTGATGGATGGAGAGGGGAAATAGGGTGAGAGATGAAGGCGCTCGGCTGGAGAATGGGAGAGAATGGGGAGACAGAAAGATGAGAAGAATTCAACAGGCGGTGTGGATGGAGAAGAAGGAAAGGGACGGGTTGCACCTTAACAAGCGGGGGACCAGCATTCTGGCAGGTAGGTTTGCCACTGCTACGCGGGTGTCTTTAAACTGGTAAGTGGGGGGAGTGGGGACGAACTGGAAATATAAGGATTGAGTTAAAGGGAAAGAGTGAATAAGAAAAAGTAAGAACGACAGCAGAATTAAAGGGTCAGAACGCTCAGGAAGGGATCGGAGCGTATGGCCAAGTGCAATAGGGATCCGCGTGAGAAGCGAGGGGAGTGATGAATGAAGAGTATTATACATGAATGCACGAAGTATAAGAAATAAAGTGGATGAGCTTGAGGCTCAGTTGGAAATTGGCAAGTATGATGCTGTAGGAATAACACAGACATGGCTGCAAGAGGACCAGGGCTGGGAAATGAATATTCAAGCGTATACGTCCAATCAAAAGGACAGACAGGTGGGCAGAGGGGCTTGGGAGTGTCGAGCTGTGGGGAGAATGGTGCTGGGGAAGGACACAAACACTTTTTTAATGGTACAATAAAATAGCGTTTCTTCCTCGCTCCACAGAAGATCGGAAAATCGAGGACAAAGAGGAACACTATCCTCAGACTAGGTGGACTAGGGACTAGGATCGCCGCGGACCTGGGACTTGGAAACAGGGAACTGGTATCGCCGCGGAACTTGGACTTGGACAGCGGGAACACGGACAGCCGCGGGCCTTGGACTCGGACGGGGAGCACGGACAGCCGCGGACCTTGGACTTGGACAGGGGGAGAATGGGTAGGAAGGGGGCAGACCCCCGCCGGGCAGCGGCAGTCCGGCCGGAGCTGCCCGAAGAAGGCAACGAGTAGGAACATCGAGTCAGGACTCCGCCTTCCACTCAGGAACGGAGCCGAGACTCTTCGAGGGGTAGACACGGACAAGGGGAATAAACGTCAAGTAAGGACTCCGCCTTCAGCTCACCCCTGGTAGACTGACCGTGCCCGGACCCACTCTGACGACGGAAGGTGAATTGCTGGTACTTCGATGCGGGCTGGATCACTCTGAATTGTCGTAGCAGCGGCGGCGACTTGCAAAGGCTTCTTTAACGCTCTCGCTCCGAGCGGCTAAAGCCAGGGGCTTATAAGCTGCCGGTTCGGGTCGAGGGTAGATTACCATGATTGCCGAGCTCAAGGGACGCGTGAAACGGAATTAGACGGGAACAAGTAGTCAATGGTCCGGATCGCAACCTAACTAAATTTAAAGGAGAACCGATCCGGACCATGAAAGGGAGGCTGTACTGGTGAGGAATGAAATTTAGTCCCTTGCGAGGGGTGACATAGAATCAGGAGATGTAGAGTCAGTATAGAGAGTGCTGAGAAATTGTAAGCGCAAAAAGACCCTAATGGGAGTTATCTACAGGCCCCCAAATAGTAGACGGGATATAGGGTGCAAGTTGCATCAAGAGCTAAAATTAGCATGTCGCAAAGTTAATACTACGGTTGTAATGGGGGATTTCAACACGCAGGTAAACTGGGAAAATCAGTTTGGTACTGGACCCAAAGAAAGGGAGTTTGTGGAGTGCCTCCGAAATGGATCCTTACAGCAGATTGTACTGGAGCCTACCCAGCAGAAGACAATTGTGGATCTCGTGTTGTGTAATGAACCGGATTTGAGAAGGGAATTCGAGCTAAAGGAGCCATTAGGAGGTAGTGACCATAATATAATGTTTTAATCTACAATTTGAGAGGGAGTAGGGAAAATGGGAAGTGTCAGTATTACAGTTGAACAAAGGGTACCATGGAGCCATGAGGGAGGAACTAGCCAAAGTTGAGTGGAAGGATACCCTAGCAAGGATGACAGCGGAACAACAATGACAGGTATATCTGGGAATAATACAGAAGGTGCAGGATCAGTTCTTTCCAAAGAGGGAGAAAGATTCTATGGGGAGTAGGGGGCGTCCGTGGCTAACAAGGGAAGTCAAGGGCAGTATAAAAATAAAAGAGAAGTATATCATAGCAAAGATGAGCAGAAAACCGGAGGATTGGGAAAATTTTAAGGAGAATCAGAAGATAACTAAAAAGGCATTACTGGAAGAAAAGATGAGGTACGAAGGTAAGCTCGCCAAGAATATAACGGAGGATAGTAAAAGCCTCTTTAGGTATGTGAAGCGGAAAAGAAAAATATTTAAGACCAAAGTTGGGCCCTTGAATGCAGAAACGGGTGAATTTATTATGGGGAATAAGGAAATGACAGACGAGCTGAAAAGGTACTTTGGATCTGTCTTCACAAGGGAAGACACAGACAATATCCCAGATGTAATAGTGGTTCGAGGACCTAGGGCAACAGAGTAACAGGCGGAAATCCAGATCAGGCAGAATATGGTGTTGGGTGGACTGATGGGACTGAAGGCTGAAAAAACCCGAGGGCCTGATGGTCTGCATGCCAGGGTACTTAAAGAAGTGGCTGTAGAAATCGTGGACGCATTGGTAAATATTTTCCAATGTTCTATAGATTCAGCGTCATTTCCTGAGGATTGGAGGGTAGCTAATATTATCACACATTTTAAGAAAGGAGGGAGAGAGTAAACAAAAAATTGGCCTGACATCAGTGGTGGGGAAAGCTGGAGTCAATTATAAAAGATGAAATAGCGGCACATTTGGATAGCAATAACAGGATCGGTCGAGTCATCATGGATGAAGGGGGCGGTTTATCATGCTTGATTAATGTCTGGAATTTTTTGAGGATG
Organism: Hemitrygon akajei; assembly: GCF_048418815.1. Classification (NCBI taxonomy): domain Eukaryota; kingdom Metazoa; phylum Chordata; class Chondrichthyes; order Myliobatiformes; family Dasyatidae; genus Hemitrygon; species Hemitrygon akajei. The sequence continues at coordinate 14,664,570 of NW_027331919.1, forward strand.
TGACTATGAAAATGGACAAGGAGAGCCAGTGGATGTAGTGCACCTGGGCTTTCGGAAAGCCTTTGATGAGGTCCCACATAGGAGAATAGTGGACAAAATTAAAGCACATGGTATTGGGAGTAGGGTACTAACATGGACATAAGGTTGGTTGGCAGACAGGAAACAAAGAGTAGGAATGAATGGGTACTTTTCAGAATGGCAGGCAGTGACTAGTGGGGTACCGCAAGGCTCGGTGCTGGCATCGCAGCTAGTTACAATATACATTAATGATTTAGATGAAGGGATTAAAAGTAACATTAGCCAATTTGCTGATGACACAAAGCAGGGTGGCAGTGCGAAATATGAGGATGATGTTAGGGGAATGCAGGGTGACTTAGACAGGTTGGGTGAGTGGGCAGATACATAGCAGATGCAGTTTAATGTGGATAAATGTGAGATTATCCACTTTGGTGGCAAGAACAGGAAGACAGATTACTATCTGAATGGTGTCAAGTTAGGAAAAGGGTAAATACAACGAGATCTAGGTGTTCTTGTTCATTAGTCACTGAGAGCAAGCAAGCAGGTACAGCAGGCAGTGAAGAAAACTAATAACATGTTGGCCTTCATAACCAGGGGAGTTGAGTATAGGAACAAAGAGGTCCTGGTGAGACCACACCTGGAGTATTGTGTTCAGTTTTGGTCTCCAAATTTGAGGAAGGACATTCTTGCTATTGAGGGAGTGCAGCGCAGTTTCACGAGGTTAATTCTCCGGATGGCGGGACTGTTATATGTTGAAAGATTGGAGCAATTGGGCTTGTATACACCGGAATTTAGAAGGATGAGAGTGGATCTGATTAAAACATATAAGATTATTAAGGGATTGGACACGCTAGAGGCAGTAAACATATTCCCGATGTTGGAGTCCAGAACCAGAGGCCACAGTTTATGACTGAGGGCTAGGCCATTTAGAACTGAGTTAAGGAAAAGCTTCTTCACCCATAGAGTTGTGGATCTATGGCAGTGGAGGCCAATTCTCTGGATGCTTTCAAGAAAAGGTTAGATAGCGGAGTCAAGGGATATGGGGAGAAGGCAGGAACGGGGTACTGATTGTGGATAATCAGCCATGATCGCAATGAATGGCGATGCTGGCTCGAAGGGTTGAATGGACTACTCCTGCACCTATTATCCATTGTCTATTGGCTATTGTGTACAAGAGTAAGGCGGTCATGTTGCAGTTGCACAGTACGTCGGTGAGGTCAGTACGGTGTTCAGTGTTGGTCGTCCTGTTCCTGGAAAGATGCCATCGAACTGGAAATGAGTGCTCGTGGAGATTTACGGCGACGTTGCCAGGACTCCAGGGACTGAGATAGGGAAAGAGGTTGGGTTGATTGCGACTTTATTCCTTGTAGCGCAGGGATGACCTTTCAAGGGTATATAAGGCCACGAGGAGCACAGACAGAGTGAATGGGCGCTATTATTTCCCCTAGACTTGGACAACCGAGGACCTGAGCGCACAGGTACAAGGAGACAGGGGAAATAGATTCAACTGTTGAGCCGATTGACAACCGTTTGTTACCCAGATGGTGGTCAGTCTGAGGAACGAGCTGCCAGGGAATTGGTGGAGACGAATGCATTACACACTTGGGCATTTGGGAGAATGACATGTGAGCCCTCCAGAATGACGTCGTTGTTGCATCACTGACCTGCTTGTGTATTGGTGAGGCGTTCGACTTTCCGAATGTTCAGCTCGGTGTAGGTGGAGGTCATATCGTCTGCGAGAGAGAGTTAGACAAGTATGAGATAGCGCGATAGAGAATCGGGGACTGTGAGGTGCAGAGGGAAGGGCAGAGAGTACAGAGACGGGGGGGGGGGAGTGTTGGGGACAGCGAAAGGGAAGAAGGGAGGCAAGAGAGGGAAGCGAGACAGGGAGTACAACGACAGAGAGTGAAATAGATGGATTGAGCTGTTGATAGGGGGTGACTGAAGAGAGGCGATGGGTGGGGAAATGGAGCAGAATTGGGGAAAGAGAACGAGGAGAAATAGGAGAGAGAGGGGCAAAGTGATGTGAGGGGAGGGAGGTAGTCAGTGCGGAGAGTAGGATTGAGAGGCGAGGCAGAGGGGTGAGAGAGTAGAAAGTAAAGGATGGAGAAATGTTGGGTGAGAGAGGATGGAAGAGTCAAAAGGAACGAGAGAGTGAGGGAAAGAGTGCAGAGGGAGAGTCAGAGTGGGAGTCCGGGGGAGGGTGACAGAGGGGAGAGGATTAAGAAAGTGAGCAATGAGAGAGGGAAGAGTTAATGGGTAAAAAGGGGTATAGAGATGCTGGGAGGTAGTTAGAGAGCGGACAGAATATTCACGGCAGAGGGAGGCAAAAGAGGAGGGAATGAGGGAGCGATAGGGAGAGAGTGTGAGAGGGAATAGTGGGACAGATAGCGTGAAAGATAGGGCAGGAAGAGAGGGGGTACGAAAGAGAGAGAGGTTCAAGGAGTGATAGAGAGGGGACGGGGCGTTGGAGAGGAGCGAATGAGAGACAGCAGTTTGGGGAGAATAGTTAGAGGGTAAACAGAGGGGGTGATGAGGGTCGGGGAGAGTGAGAACAAGAAAAGGGAGAGTCGATGAGATGGGAAAAGAGGGATAGAGGGGAGAAGAGAGGGGAAACAAAAGAATGAGTGTGAGAGGGAAAGGGATAGAGAAGGGGGGAAGAGGTAAGGTTAGTGCAGACTGAAGGGGGTGAGGAGATGGAAAATACGAGAGTGGATCAAAAATATATTTTAGGGGGCTCCCTCATCACCGCATCTCTCATTGCCGTCTCTAAACACCATCCTTTCCAAGGCACTCCTTATTCACCTGCCATCCCACAACCCTCCCTCCTTTCGCCGTCTCAGCGCTCCCCCCTCAGTCACCCTTCCACCCCACCGCCCCGATCACGAGAATTCCACAACACTGCCCCCATGACATTCCGTCCTCCCACTCCACACTCTCTACACCCCACTCCACAATGCTACCTCGATAATTCCCTCCTATGCCGGTCGCTCCACGCCACCCTTCCCAAAGCACGCCAGCGTCACAGACGTCCCCACCCCCTCACCTTGCTCCTCCGAGTCGCCTGACCTGCGCGCTCCCTTCGACATATTCTCAAACAGCGAATGTTAATGGTCAGCTGTGTTTGCCCTGAGGTCTCTCGACAGGAATAGACAAATTACATGAACACAGTCAAGGCAACAACGATGAAACTGTCTTCCATCTCTACGAATCTGGGGCACAGAGAGGGTCTAGGCTTTAGTCGCCACGTACGATACATCAGGTTCAGAAATTGGCTGAGACTCCCTCATCATCGACCCAGGATCAGACACTGAGTGAACCTCACTCCACACCAGCCCATCACACCCTCCGGGGGTCAAACACAGATTGAATCTCCCTGTGCAGCGTCTCACAAGTCCTGGGCTTAGACAAAGAGTGACGCTCCCTCCCCAATGTGCCATCACCAACCCCCAGGGACAAACGCAGAGGGGGTTACATCCACACAATCCAATACACGCTCTCGGAGTCAGACTCAAATTGAAACTCCCTCCTTCCGTCTTTCTGCCCCACTCACTTCGGGAAGCTGCCCCTGAGCCAGTATTTGTGCGTTTCTTATTCATGGAAGCCTCACAGTCGTCCAACCTGTCGAGGATCCTTTGAGTGTCTGAGCTCAGGAAGGAGAAGTAACCGTTGTCACAGTAAGCCCGTTTTGACAAGTGAGTCAGACCGACACCAAAAAACACAAGTTGAGCAGCTGAAAAAGTGAGGAAGCGAGAACTGGGGGTGGGAGAGGTACCGTGGAGAGGGGTTGAGAGTGCGAGAGAATGGCCCGCAGAGATGGACTTCGATAAGGCCTTTGACAAGTTCCCACATGGGAGGTTAGTTAAGAACATTCAGTTGCTAGTTATAGATGGTAAAGTAGTAAACTGGATTCGACATTGGCTCAATGGGAGAAGCCAGAGTGGTAGTGGATGATGTCTTCTCTGAGTGGAGGACTGTGACTAGTGGTGTGCCACAGGGATCAGTGCTGGGTCCATTGTTATTTGTCATCTATATCATTGATCTGGATGATAATGAGGTACATTGGATCAGCAAATTTGCTGATGATACAAAGATTGGAGGTGTAGTGGACAGTGAGGTAGGTTTTCAAAGCCTGCAGAGGGATTTGGACCAGATGGAGTAACGGACTGGAAAATGGCAGATGGAGTTTAATACAGACAAGTGTGAAGTGTTGCTTTTTGGAATGGAAAATCAAGGTGGAACATACTAGGTAAATGGTAGGACATTGAGGAGTGCTGTAGAACAAAGTGATCTAGGAATACAGATACATGATTCCCTAGTTTCCTTAGTAAATACAGCTGCAAAAAAAACCAATTTAATATCTCTCACATTTCTTTTGGTTCCATACATAGCCGACCACTCTGATCTTCAAGAGCACCAATTTAATCCATTACTATCCTTTTGCTCCTAACATACCTGTAGAAGCTCTTTGGATTATCCTTGACCCTGACTGCCAACGTAACCTCATGGCTTCTTTTATCCCTCCTGAGGCTTCACAAGTAGATAGGGTTGTAAAGAAAGCTTTTAGTACTTTGGCTTTTATTAATCAAAGTATTGAGTATAAGAGTTGGAATGAAATGGTGAGGTTGGATAAGACATTGGTGAGACCGAATTTGGAGCATTGTGTGCAGTTCTGGTCACCTAATTACAGGAAAGATATTTATAACGTTGAAAGAGTGCAGGAAAGGTTTGCAAGGGCATTGCCGGGACTCGAGAAACTGAGTTACAGAGAATGATTGAATAGGTTTGGACTTTATTCCCTGGAGCGCAGAAGAATGAAGGGAGATTTGATTTAGGTATATAAAATAATGATGGGGATAGATAGAGTGAATGCAACCAGGCTTTTTCCGCTGAGGCTAGGGGAGAAATAAAAAACAGGGCATGGGTTAAGGGTGAAAGTGTTGGCGCGTGGCCTAGTGGATAAGGCATTGGTCTAGTGATCTGATGTTCACTGGTTCAAGCCTCAGATGAGGCAGCGTGTTGTGTCCTTGAGCAAGGCATTTGACAACACATTGCTCTGCGACGACACAGGCGCCGAACTGCTTTGGTCCTAGTGTCTTTCCCTTGGAGAACTTGAATAAGAATGTGGAACTTTTGTTCTCGAGGGATATTGGAACACTGATAAAGAAGAAGAGAGAGATGTAGAACATGTATAGGCAACAGGGAGGAAATAATTTGCTTGAGGAGTATAAAAAGAGAAAGAAAATACTTAAGAAAGAAATCAGGAGTGCTGAAAAAAGACATGATGTTACTGTGGCAGTCAGGGTGAAGGATAATCCGAAGAGAATCTACAGATACGTTAAGAAGAAAATGGATAGTAATGGATAAAATTGGTCCTCTTGATGATCAGAGTGGTTGACTATGTATGGAGCCAAAAGAAATGGGAGAGATATTGTATGTATTTTTTTTTTTGCATCTGTAGCTACTAAGGAAACTGGAATGGAGTCTATGAAAACAAGGCAAACAGGTAGGGAGGCCATGGAACATACAGATTAAAGAGGAGGAGGTGCTTGCTGTCTTGAGGCAAATCAGTGTAGATAAATCCCCCGGACCTGACAGGGTATTCCCTCGGACCTTGAGGGAGACTACTGTGGAAATTGCAGGGGCCCTTGCAGAAATATTTAAAATGTCGTTCTTTAAAAAAGTCTCAAAAAGTAAGTAGGGATATTATAGGCCGGTAAGTTTGACATCGGTAGAAGGTAAATTATTGGAAGGAATACTAAGAGATAGGATCTGCAAGTATTTCAATAGACAGGCACTTATTAGAAAAAGTGAGCATGGCTTTGTGCGTGGTAGGTCATGTTTAACTAATCTGTTAGAGTTTTTCGTGGACGTTACCAGGAAAGTGGATGATGGGAAGGCAGTGGATGTTGTCTACTTGGACTTCAGTAAAGCCTTTGACAATGTCCCGCGCGGGAGATAAGTTAGGAAGATTCAGTCGCTAGATATACATGATGAGGTAGCAAATTGGATTAGACATTGGCTCAATGGAAGAAGCCAGAGAGTGGTAGTGGAGGATTGCTACTCTGAGTGGAGGCCTGTGAACCCACAGGGATCATTGCTGGGTCCATTGATATTTGTCATCTATATCAATGATATGGATGATAATATGGCAAATTGGATCAACAAATTTGCTGATGATACTAAGATTGGTGGTGTAGTGGAGAGTGAGGAAGGTTTTCAAAGCTTGCAGAGGGATTTGGACCAGTTCAAGGAATGGGCTGAAAAATGGCAGATGAAGTTTAATGCGGACAAGTGTGATGTATTACACTTCGGAAGGTCAACCCAAGGCAGTACATACAAGGTAAATGGTAGGACACTGAGGAGTGCAGTAGAACAGAGGGATCTGGGAGTGCAGACACACAACTCACTAAAAGTGGCTTTACAAGTAGATAGGGTTGTAAATAAAGCTTTTGGTACATTGGCCTTTATAAATCAAAGTATTGAGTATAAGAGTTAGAATGTAATGGTGAGGTTGTATAAGACATTGGTGAGATCGAGTTTGGAGTATTGTGTGAAGTTTTGGTCACCTAATTAAAGGAAGGATATTAATACGGTTGAAAGAGTGCAGAGACGTTTTAAAAGGATGTTGCCGGGACTTGAGAAACTGAGTTACACTGTAAGGTTGAATAGATTATGACATTATTCCCTGGAGCGTAGGAGAATGCGGGGTGATTAGATAGAGGTTTATAAAATTATGATAGGTATTGATAGAGTGAATGCAAGCAGGCGTTTTCACTGAGGCCAGGGGAGAAAAAAAAAAACCCACAGAGGTCATGGGTTAAGGGCGAAGGGGGAAAAGTTTAAAGGGAACATTGGGGGAGGGCTTCTTCACGCAGAGAGTGGTGAGAATGTGGAATATTATACCTCCTCAAATGTGCATAAATCCTGCCTCTTAGGATCTTCTCCATCAAATTACCAACGACTGAGGAAGGACTCACTGGTCTATAATTTCCTGGTCTATAATATCTACCCCCTTTCTGGAATAAAGGAACAACATCCGCAAATACCAATCCTCCGGAGACTCTCCCGTCCCCAGTGATGATGCAATGATCATCGCCAGAGGCTCAGTAATCTCCTCCATCGCCTCTCATGTTAGCCTGGGTTACATCACATCCGGTCCCAGTGACTTTTCCACATGCTCAATCTTTTCAGTCAGCTGCAAGTTAACACCACTATCACCAAGATGCTTTTCCATAGTGAATACTTAAGCAAAGTATTCATTAAAATCTAACACCTGACCAGGTTAATCTGACAATATCAAATCAAGAACAGTTTCCCGCCATGCAGGCTTATCTACATATTGTGTCAATAAACCTTCCTGGACACACCTAACAGACTCCAACCCATCTAAACCTCTTGCTCTAGGGAGATGCCAATCGATATTTGGAAAATTAATATCTCCGATCGCGACAGCACTGTTATTATTATAAATGTCCAGGATCTGTTTCCCGATCTGCTCCTCGATATTCCTGCTACTGTTGGGCGGCCAATAAAAAGAAAACACCGAGTAAAGTTATTTACCCTTTCCTTTTCCCAATCTTCACCCTAAGAGTCTCCGTAGATAATTCCTCCATGGCGTCAACCATTCCTGCAGCTGTGTCACTATCTCTGATCAACAGTGCCACGCCCCCAGCACTTTTGCCCACCCCCGTCCTTTCTGAATCATCTAGAGGTTGGCACTTGAAGTATCCATTCCTCTCTCCGAGCCATCCAAGTCTCTGTAATGGCCACTACATCATATTACTTCGGCAGTTTGAACGGTGCACGACTGCGCAAGCGCGTGAAACTTGGCCCGTGATGCAGCGGGAGAGTTTAAAAAGCAAGCAGATTAACGGAGCTGGTACGTAGTGGACAGAGATAGGGTTGAAGGCTTTGGTTCCAGAGGCTTCGGCGAACAGATGCTGAGGACGAGCTTGCTCCCAGTGAAGTAAGGCGGGGTAATCTCCTTCAATTAATCTAATTAGTTCAGGAGAAGGTAATGGAGGCAGTAGAGTACTCCGTTAACAATATGTGAGAAGACCGGGAGAGCATAAACGTTCCTGATGGCCACACCTGCAAAAGGTGCATCCAGATGCAGCTGCTCACAAACTGTGTTAGGGAGCTGGATAAACGTCAGAACATTCGGGAGGCAAAAGGGGAAATAAACTGGAGTTTCTGGAAGATACTCACCCCTAAATGTCAGGAGGCAGGTATCCGGGTGACTGTGAGCGGAGGGAAGAGGAATAGACAGAATGAGCAGAGCACCCCTGCGGATGTTCCCACCAATAATAAGTACACTGTTTTGGATACTGTTGGTGGGGACGACCTACCAGGGACAATTTGCAGAGTTCAGATCTCTGGCAGTGAGACTGGATCCTCAGCTCAGAAGGGAAGGAGTGAAAAGAGGAGAACAGTAGTGATAGCGGATTCGATGTTTGGGAGGAGAGATAGGAGGTTCTGTGGGAGAAATCGAGAATCCCGGATGCTCTGTTGCCTCCCTGTTGCCAGGGTCCGCGATATCTCGGATCGAGTTCTCACTATTCTCAAGAGGGAGGGTGAGCAGCCGGATGTTGTGGTCCATGTAGGGGCAAATGTGGTGGATAGGAAGAAGGAAGAGGTCCAGCAAAGAGTGTTTATGGAGTTAGGTGCAATTTTGGAGGAAGAGACCTCCAGGGTTGCAATCTCAGGATTGCTACCCGTGCCACGTACTAGTGAGGCCAGAAATAGGGAAATAATGCAGCTAAATACGTGGCTTAGGGGTTTGTGCAGGAAGGATAGCTTCATGTTTCTGGACAATTGGGCCTTGTTCCAGAGAAGGTGGGACTTGTAGCATCTGGACTGTTTGCACCTGAACTGGTGGGGGACTAACATGCTTGCGGGAAGGTTTGCTGGTGCTGCACCGGCAGGTTTAAACTAGATTTGCGGGGGGACGGGAACCAGAGTGTTAGCGCAGATGGTGAAGTGGAGAAGGATAAAGGTCATGCGAGAGCTGCAAGTACAGTGCATGGAGTAAAGACAGATCTAGAATTTGAGGAAACAGAAGCAGAATAAGGGTGTAAAGGTAGTTAGATAGAACGGCCAAAGTGCGTGTACGACAATGCAAGAAACATCAGGAACAAAGGGAATGACATATTGCCCTTACAACTTCTCAGTTCTATCCATACTGACTCTACATCTCCTGATTCTATGTCACACCTCGCAAGGGACTGAATTACATTCCGCACCAGCAGAGCCATCCCATCCCCTCTGCCCAACTGTCTGTCCTTTCGATAGGACGTATACGCTTGATTATTCATTTCCCAGTGAAAAGTGGCAGATACGTTCACCTCGGAGAAGTGTGAGGTGGTATGGGGTGTTAGCTTTCATAACTCGAGAGATAGAGTTTTAGAGTGGCGATGTAAAGATGCAGCACTATAAAATCCTGGTTAGGCCACACTTGGAGAATTGTGTCCAGTCTGGTCGCCTCACAATAGAAAGGATATGGAAGCACTGGAAAGGGAACGGAGGAGATTTACCAGGATGCTGCCTGGTTTAGAGAGTGTGCATTATGATCAGAGATCAAGGGAACTAGGGCTTTACTCTTTGGAGAGAAGGAGGATGAGAGGAGACATGATAGAGGTATACCAGATATTAGGAGTAATAGATAGAGTGGATAGCCAGCGCCTCTTCCCCAGGGCACCACTGCTCAGTACAAGAGGACATGCCTTTAAGGTAAGGGGTTGGAAGTTCAAGGGGGATATTAGAGGAAGGTGTTTTTACTCAGAGAGTGGTTGGTGCGTGGAATGCACTGCCTAAGTCAGTGGTGGAGGCAGATACACTAGTGAAATTTAAGAGACTACTAGTCATGGAAATGGAAGAATTTAAGGTGGGGGATTATATGGGGGGCATGGTTTAAGGGTCGGCACGGCATTGTGGGCCGAAGGGACTGTAATGTGCTGTACTATTCTATTTTCTATGTTGTAACATTGCCATACATTTCTTATTCGTCACTTACGCCCATAAAGCCTCATTTAGACGATTTGTCTTTCCTGTCCTGACTGTCCACTGCGGTGACATTTTCTCAGCCTAGTAATGTCACCCCTCCTCCTTTAATTCCTTCCTCTTTCTCACGGCTAAATATAGGGAAACCCAAAATATCGTGCTCTCCTGCTTGCTTCTCCAACAACCAATTCTTAGTAATGGCCACAATGTCATTGTTCACTGTATTGATTCATTCGCTGAGCTCAAACGCATTTTTTAAAGCGTCCTGCAGTGCTCAGGGCACCAGTCGCATTAGGTCTAAACTCTTGACATCGGACTCTTTCTGCGGTCTTAACATCATCTGTCTCCATAGCGACTCCGCTGTTTGCTCTGGAGCTCTGCATCCCATCCCCCTGCAACTCGAGTTCGCCAACTATCCCAAAAACTCTCACGCACAGTACCGACAAACCTTCCCGCTCGGTTATCAGTTCCCCTCCAGTTCCGGTGTAAACCGCATTACATCTCTTCTGAATAGATCCCACCTTCCTCGGAAAAAAATACAATGATTCCAAATTTTGGAGCCCTCCCATCTACACCACGTCATAATCTGTATGGTCTTCCTATGTCTGGACACACTGGGACGGGTTGTGGTCCTGTCCTTTAATTTAATAGCTAAATCCCTGAGCTCACTTTGCAAAACCTCCTTCCCGTACATACCGATTTCATTTGTACATATATGCTGCTCACTCACTCACTTAAGCATCATAGAGAAGGAATGGTGTGCTGCAAAATGAGGGAAGTGGAGGAGAGTGGGGCCACAGAAAGGGTGTTCAGACTGCAGCCGTTGGAGCACAGCATGAGAGTTACCATTTTCTTGCTCCCTATCTTTGTTTGGAGTCACCTTAAAAGCCGAAATCCACTGAACCATGGCCAGGAGTCACAGACAGGGCGAGAATCCCTCCATACAATCCCATCGCACACTCCTGGAAACATACACTGAGTAACGCTCCCTCCGCAAAGATCCATCACACACAGCCGGGGTCAGACACAGAGTGCAACTCCTTCCATATTGTCTCAACACACACTCCGGGGTCACACACAAAGTGAAGCTCCGTCCACTCCGTCCCATCACACTCTTCCAGGGTCAGATATCTAGCGAAGCTCCCTAAATATTATCCCATTACACTCCCGGAGTCAGACATGTGAAGTACCTCCCGCAACATCGCAGCACACTCCACTAGAATGAGAAAAAGTACGAAACCATCTCCCTCCTCCGGTCTCCCCACTCACCAATACCCAGCCTTTCGGCTTTCCAGTAGTCTTGAATTGTGTGTGTCTCTCGGAGATGGTGTGTGTGTCTGTGTGAGCGGACTGTGTGCTGCCGTTAGAGGAAGGAAGGGGAGGAGAGAGGAGGCCAGGGAAAGGGTAGTGAGAATGCACACACTGATGCAAGTGGTGTGGAATCACGTGACCGGCCTGATCATGCAGAGTTGTGGAGAGATTCAGATCCTGGATATCGATATCCCGTGGAACCGGCGGGAGGTGAAACACCACCCATCATCTCTCCCTCAAACTACGCTCAATTACCTGTGTCACAGAGTGGGAGGAGAGTGGAGGGACGACGTAGATGGGGAGCGTTTAGCACATGGAGTGTATCACCGAGATGGGGAAGGGACGTATGGGTACGTACGGGATGATGGAGATGGCGAAGTTTGGATCACGGAGACGGGGTTGCTTGGAACTGAGGGATGGGTGACGGAGACGGGAGTGGTGTATTGCAGACAGTGTGTGACGGTGACGGGAATGAGTGTAGGGGAAAACGTTTGACGGGGTTCAGAGGGATTTGCAGAGTGAGGGAGTTATGCACACGGAGTGAAGTGTTTTCGATTATTTTAGAATTACATTGCCAGGATAACTTTCTCTAATATGTCCTCACTATCACACCCTCGGCATCCCTAATGACCCGGAGTTCATCCAGTTCCATTTCCAACTCCTCAACGCGGAGTGTTAGAAGCTGCAGCTGGATACACTTCAGACCATAAGATTCAGGGGCAGAGGTCGGCCATACGTCCCATCGATTCTGCTCCGCTATTTTATCATGAGCTGATCCATTCACCAATTTTGTCCCACTTCCCCCGCCTTCTCACCATAACCTTTGATGCCCTGGCTACTCAGATACCTACCAATCTCTGCCTAAATACACCCAAAGACGTGGCCTCCACTGCCGCCTGTGACATCAAATTCCAGAGATTCAACACCCTCTGGCTAAAAGAATTTCTTCGCATCTCTGTTCTGAATGGGCGCCCTTCAATCCTTCATTCATGCCCTCTCGTAATAGACTCCCCCACCATGGAAAACAACTTTGCCACATCCACTCTGTCCATGCCTTTCAACATTTGAAATGTTTCTATGAGGTCCCCCCTCATTCTTCTAAACTCCAAGGAGTACAGTCCAAGAACAGTCAAACGTTCCTCATATGTTACCCCTCTCATTCCCGGACTCATTCTAGTGAAATTTCTCTGAACCCTCTCCAACGTCAGCACATACTTAATTAAATAAGGAGCCTAAAACTGCACACAGCACTCCAAGTGAGTTGTTACCAGTGCCTTATAGAGCTTCAACATCACACTCCTGCTCTTATAATCTATTCTTTTAGAAGTAGACAATAGGTGCATGAGTCGGCCATTGGAGCCAGCACCGCTAATCAATGTGATCAGGGCTGAACATCCACAATCAATACCCTGTCCCTGCCTTCTTCCAATATCCCTTGACTGCGCTATCTTTAAGAGCTCTATTTAACTCTTTCTTAAACGCATACAGAGAATTGGCCTCCACTGCCTTCTGAGGCAAAGCATTCCATAGAGCCACAACTGACTGGGTTATTTTTTTTTTCCAGAACTCCGTTCTAAATGGGCTACTCCTTAAACTGTGGCCTTTGGTTCTGCGCGCCCCCATCATCGGGAACATGTTTCCGGCCTCTGGCGTATCCAATCCCTCCCATCCTTCTAAATTCCAATGTATACAAGTCCAGTACTCCAATCTTTCAACACCTGACAGTCCCGCAATCCCGAGAATCAACCTCGTGAACATATGCTGCACTCCCTCAATAGAAAGAATTTCCTTCCTCAAATTTGGAGACCAAAACTGAACACAATACATTAGGTGTGGTCTCACGAGGGCCCTGTGCAACTGCCGAAGGACCTCTTTGCTCCTATACTCAACTCCCCTTGTTATGAAGGCCATCATGCCATTAGCTTTCTTCACTGCCTGCTGTACCTGCATGCTTACTTTCAATGTCTGATAAACAAGGACATCTAGATCTCACTGTACTTCCTTTTTTTCCTAACTTGACACCATTCAGATAGTAATTTGCCTTCCTGTTCTTGTCACCAAAGTGGATAACCTCACATTTATCCACATTAAACTGCATCTGTCATGCATCTGCGCACTCACGCAACCTGTCTAATCACCCTGCATTCTCCCAACACCCTCCTCATATTTCACACTGCCACTCAGCTTTGTGTCATCTGCAAATTTACTAATGTTACTCTAAATCCCTTCATATGAATCATTACGTCTTAATAAGCTGGTAAGGAAGGCGGGCTCTGTCGTGGGCAAAGTACTGGAGAGTTTAACATCGGTAGCTGAGCGAAGGGCGCTGACTAGGCTACTGTCAATTATGGATAACTCTGAACATCCTCTACATAGCACCATCCAGAGACAGAGAAGCAGTTTCAGCGACAGGTTACTATCGATGCAATGCTCCTCAGACAGGATGAAGAGGTCAATACTCCCCAATGCCATTAGGCTTTACAATTCTACCGCCAGGACTTAAGAACTTTTTAAAAGCTATTATTAATGCTTTTTGAGATAGTGATTTAGATGCATATCATATTTTTTACTGAGTTAAGTATTGTATGTAATTAGTTTTGCTACAACAAGTGTATGGGACATTGGAAAAAAGTTGAATTTCCCCATGGGGATGAATAAAGTATCTATCTATCTATCTATCTATCTATCTATCTATCTATCTATCTATCTAATGTTAATTGTAAATAGCACCGGTCCCTGCACTGAGCCTTGCGGTACCCCACCAGTCACTGTCTGCCGTTCTGAAAATGACCCGTTAAACCCTAGTCTTCGTTTCCTGTCAGTAAAAACAATTTTCTATCCATGTCTGTACTCTACTCCCAATTCCATGTGCTCTAATTTTGCCCACTAATCTCCTGAGTGGGACCTTATCAAAGGCTTACTGAAAGTCCAGGTACAGTACATCCACTGACTCCCCTTGTCCATTTTCATTGATAGATCTTCATAAACTCCCAGAAGATTAGTCTTGCCGAGTCAGACAATAGATGTGATGCCCACTACACCGACCCAACACACATAACCCAGATCACAGACTGAGTAATCCTGTCTCTCTCTCTCACTCTCCTTGCCCGTCTCTCTCCTCTACGTCTCTCTCTGTCTCTGTCTCTCCCCCTCTCTCTGTCTGTGTCTCTCTGTCTCTCCCTTGAGAATGGGGTTCAAGCGGGTTGTGGAGGGAGCTTCGCTGTCTGGCCACAGGAGGGTGTTATGGGACGGTAAGGAGGAAGTTTCATTCTGTGCTTGACCCCAAGTGTGTGTCACTCTGGGCCTAACGGTGTGGTGGGACGATGTGAATGGTGATCCACACGGTTTCCGCCCCCGATCTTGTTTGTTCGGACGGTCTAGTGGTTCTTGTCCTCTCTCTCTCACCTCTCTCTCTCATCTCTCCTCCTCTTCTCTCTCTCTCTCTCTCTCTCTCTCTCTCTCTCTCTCTCTCTCTCTCTCTCTCTCTCTCTCCTCTCTCTCTCTCTCTCTCTCTCTCTCTCTCTCTTTCCTTGAGAGTAGGAGCGGGAGAATGGGGGCATTTAACTCACCTTTCCTGCAGGTCAACGTTGGCAGAATAATTTGCATTCGGGGATAGAGCTGTTGTGATTGACGATGCACATGTTCCTGAGACAGGTGGCCTGGCAGAGGTTCCGAAGGGATTTCCGCAATTGTCCTGGATTCAAGGGGCGAATACAACTCAAGGACTTTTAGTCGATATTGGCTCCAGGTCCTGTTCATCTCCTGATATTGTTCCACAAAAGTCAGCTGGTCTCGTTCGGAAGAGAGCAGGGAGAGGCGAAACTCTGTCAAGAAGAAAAGAAAAATTTGCAAATGTTTCGGAAGGCTAGGTAATATCTAAAAGATTATAAGGCTAGCAGGAAGGATCTTAAGAGGGTAATTAGGAGGGCCAGAAGGTGCCATCTGAAGCCTTGGCGGGCAGGATTAAGGAATAATTCACCGGGACCGGATGGATGTGCCTCCAGGCTACAATGACAGGCGAGAGAGGAGATTGCTGAGCCTCTGGCGATGATCTCTGCATCATCAATGGAGACGGGATAGGTTCGGGAGGATTGGAGAGTTGCGAATATTGTTCCTTTATTCAAGAAAGGGAGCAGAGATAGCCCAGGAATTTATAAACCAGTGAGTCTTAACTCAGTGGTTAGTAAGTTGATGGAGAAGATCTGGAGAGGCAAGATTTATGAACATTTGGAGAGGTATGATATGATTAGGAATAGTCAGCATGGCTTTGCCTAGGACAGGCTGTGCCGGACGAGCCTGATTGAATTTTTTGAGGATGTGACTAAACACATTGATGAAGGAAGAGCAGTAGATGCAGTGTATATGGATTTCAGCAAGGCATTTGATAAAGTTCTCCAGGTAATGATTATTGAGAAAGTAAAGGAGGTATGAGATCCAAGGGGACATTGTTTCGTGCATCCAAAACCGGCTCACAGAAGGTTATGAGTTGTTTTAGACGTGTCATGTTTTGCATGGAAGTCGGTCACCAGTGGAGTGTCTCAAGGATCTGTTCTGGGACCCTAACTTTTAGTGATTTTTTTTAATGACCTGATGAGGAAGTGGAGGGTTGGGTTAGTATGTTTGCCTGCTGACACAAAGGTTAAGGGTGTTATGTACAGTGTGGAGGACTGTCAGAGTTTACAGCGGGACCTTGATAGGATGCAAAACTGGACTGAGAAGTGGCAGATGCATATCAGCCCAGAGAAGTGTAAAGTGGTTCATTTTTGCAGGTCAGATATGATG